>NC_079488.1:107860125-108163155 GCF_020520425.1 Spinacia oleracea
ACCTAGTCTAGCATGTAGAAGATCAAGATTGTTTCTGTCACTATTCTTAGGCTTAGAAATACCAGTAGCAGTTTTATTTGGTAATCTAATCATGTTCACATTATTCACAACTTCCTCAGCAACATTAGCTACTGTACTACAACTTGAAACATGACAATTAATGCCAGAACTTCTCACATAGTTGAAGACTTGTTCTCTGCAGGTGTGACAAAATAGTAAAGACCATGTCTCCTTTTTCCAGCACCAAGCAGCACAGAATTAGAGGGGTCCTGGAAACAATATTCACTCCCAGTAAATATGACATTAACACCAGTGTGCTCAATTAGTCTACCAACAGATAAAAGGTTGTGTCTAAAATCTTTCACCAGCAAAACATTTTTCAACATCAGATTGTTCCCTAGAAAGGTATCACCAATGATTTCAACACTCATTTGAGTTCCATCTGGCAGACCAACCTTAATAGGATTAAGCAGAGTTTTCTTGGTTATCAGTATACTTTCATCATATGTCATATGATCACAAGCTCCAGAGTCAACAATCCACAAACATTCATCAGGCAATTCACTCACAGTACAATTAAAAGAGTGAGATATTGTACCTGCATAGTTGGCAAAAGAACAATTTGTGCCACTGGTTTCACCATTCTGAGTTTGTTTGCCCTTCATTGCTTTCATAACCTCTTGACAAATAGCATTCAGCATCTCATTGCTTACAGTACCAGTATCTCCAGTTGTGTCATCCAATGGATTATCTCCAATTTCAGAGGTATGAACATTAGCTGCAAGTCTACCTCCATTGGATTGAATGCCTTTAGATGCCTTGATTGAATTATACCAATCAGGATATCCAATCAGCTTGAAACATTGATCAGCTGTGTGTCCTTTTCCTTTGCAGTGAGAGCAAACTCTGTTCAGTTTCTCCTTCTTCAATTCCTTCCAATCTTTCTTGCCAGATCCAACAGTGTATCTTTGAAACTGCTGTCCTCCTTTGTTAGTTTGTGCAGCCATAGCACTACTACTCATAACAATTCCTTCAGCTGCTGTGTTATTCATTTCCTTCTGCTTCTCTATTTGTTGTGTGATAGAAAACACCTTATTTATGCTAGGCAATGGATCCATTGACAACACATTAGTAACTGTTCCTTCAAAACCTCCATTAAGACCAAGCAGAAACTTCATCATCTTATCTTCTTCCTCAAATTCAGCCATTTTTTTCAAGAACATACAGCTACACTGACTTAATGCACCACAGATACATGAAGGAAATGCTCTTAGATTCTGCATTTCATCCCAAAGCTTCTTTAATTTGCCGTAATATGTGACTATAGTCATGTTCTCCTGATTGAGATTATCAATCTGCTTTTTCAATTGATAGATCAAAGGTCCATTGGATTGACCAAACCTTTCATTCAGTTCTTTCCATAACTCCACAGCATTGTCAATATATCCAAAATCATCAGCAAGCTCATTGTTCATAGAACTCAAAATCCAGCTAACTACCATGAAATCCACACGTTTCCACTTATGGTAATCTTTGTTATTCACAGCTGGTTTTTGTATCTCACCATTAATAAAACCTTCTTTGTTCTTAGCTATCAATGCACGCCTAACATTTCTACTCCAGCGAATGAAATTCATGCCATTAAAAGCTACAGAAACTAAAGAAGCAGTAGGATTATCAGAATTAGCAATGAAGAATGGATCAAAATTACCTCCACTGTCTCCATTGTGCACCTGAGAATCAGAATTTTCTGAATTCACAATCACCATTACGCTCAACTAATTGATCGATCACAATACTTTGATCAAGATATTGTCGTATTGTGCAAGAAATTTCGCAGTTGCAAGAAATTTCGCAGCAAGTAATCTGAGAAATCACACAATTTCAATGTGCTGATTTCAGGAAAAAAAAAACGAAACCTAAATCTCAGAAGAGAGATTTGGCTATGATACCATGAAAAATATCAGAAGATCAGAGGGAATTGAGAGAGTATGATATTTTTATTATCTGATTTCTTACCCAACAATCAAGCTAAAGTTGCCTTATATACAAGCTAGTAAAGCCTAGGCTAACAAACTCTAACTAACTGTGTAACAACTTCTAACAACCTTGTGTAATAATAATAAATATAAATAGATATTTCCTATATAAATTAATTATTTGTTTCATCATTTACTGGTTTTGTTTAAATTATACTTGCACGCCCTGATAAATAAGAATATATCACACCGTCTTTTACAAGAGTTTGTCTTTTTCGTACAGTGAACTAATAAGCCCTCGAAATTCCAATACACCTTGGAAAATAGAACGCGACATGGGCACTGAATATTTTTGGCAATGGGCAAAGGAACATTCAGAAGTATGTATGAGGAGTGAATGTAGTTAACTAAGAATACATCGTATCTATTTGTTTTGATAGATACGAAGTATGAACATACGTAAGGTCTTACATATATATATATATATATATATATATATATATATATATATATATATATATATATATATATATATATATATATATATATATATATATATATATATATATATAGTCATTAGTCCATGATATGTTTGAAAGGTTCTGGATGTATATCACAATTTAAGGCAGTACGTTCTCAACTACTCCGTAATAAGTTAATAACCATCACTAGGGTACGTACGTAATAACGTAACACCATCATGCACCAGTTCATGAACAGGCATCTTGGAAAATGATTTGGATAAACATAAATGGAGAACAGAGAACTCTAACTCAAACTAAAACGACTAGTCTAGGAAGGCGGCTGGAGCTTTCTGAAATAAATGGGGGCTAACGTCCTAATTTGTTTTAATCGTATCATTCTTACCACTTCATAACGATAAATGATTAATTATATGACCAGTTTCACTCATTGGAAGTGAGGGGGATATGGGGGAAATCCTCGCTCCCAAAGAGCCCCTGGTAGGGTTTGATCCCGTAACCTTGAGGTTATGAGGCCAAGCTTTTATCATTAGGTCAAGTCTTGCTTGATTGTACAAGTGCATACCTAAGGTAGTACTATATTTTTTTTCTTCTATGATATACGTTCTTCTGTTTATTAGGAAAATTTGTCAAATGTGCTCAAATCAGAACCAGATTAAGGAAGAAGTAACATCCCCAATCCAATAAAGTTGTCTCTTTGACAATTACAATCTCAAACTTTCAGATTTATAAATTATAACTTTATACCGCACTTTAAATTACAACCTGAATCATTTTCAATTCCGGCAAAAATCATCCGAATATAATGTCCTTAGAGTCTAGAGAGGCTTACCAAGCTGTAAATTTCATGGCTAATAATTTAGGGCACAACGTATCATCATAATGTTTTGTATTGGTTTAACTCTAATTCAAAAGACCAGATAAGATAATGTAGAGATTGTTATGGGCTAACCCGGTTATCTTTCCTTGTAAAAAGAATGACAAATTCACGGTAAGAACTAAAAATCACATGTTGGAATTAGATATGAAGTTGGTTTATGATGTACGCGGTACAGGGAGACGATCAACCGAAATCCCAACTGTCAAATGTCAATAGAAAGCAAGTTGAAAGGATGGTCATAAATATGAACATAAATTGACACTTGGTTATTATTTAAGTCTTTTCGACAGTTGCATAAAGTCATCACTCATAGGCCCTCCCTCTTAGAATCTGGCTCACTATTTCAGTAACTCACTACGTACCTTATACTCCATCTGTTCCTAAATGTTTTTCCAATTTTTCTTTGACACATATATCAATGCACATTTTACATTGTTAATATCTCTGATTACATGTTATTAAAAATTATAAAATTTCCATAAAGTACTCACTGAGACGAATCAAACAAAACCCAACATGACTATTTTTTTTCTTATATATTGAACGTAATTCTTAAGATTCTCTTCTATTGTGAATAGTGTCAAGATTCTAAATGAGAAAAGCATTTAGATTCAGAGGAGTACGTAATTAGGTTGTGTTTATCCCAAATCTTAAAGTGAGTCTTCCGTCTAAGTTTTGGAATAATGTGGTAAAAGACCACAACAAGTCTTGAAATGAGTTTGAAAATCCAAGATTTACTCAAGACTCACTTAAGAATTCACTTTTTCTCTAACCAAATTAAATTACACCACGTCATCATAATTTATCCTATTTAATTTTTTCAGGAGTTTTGTTGAGTCTGGGGATAATGTGTAAAAATATGAGTCATATGTGAGTCTGAATAATGAAAAAATTAGTGGAAAACTGATATGACAGAGTCTGAAGATTGAGGGTGAGTCTGATAGATAAACGCACCCTTACAACTAGCTATAAAATCCAAAGAATCGAGAATCCTTGGCATGGGAATTACCATCTATCCCCATTAAACATCATACGAACTACTTATCATTTATACGTGAGTGTCTTACACTGATATAAAGTTAAGGATGTTTATATTATAATACTGAGATAATATTGTTTTTTTTATGGTATGATTTTATGGTGAAATCTCATTTTATCCGGTAATTGATCACTTAATTCCGAAAATATAACCGAGACAATATGCCCTAAAGCAGTTAAGCCTAGTTGTTACTCTTCATAGTCAAAGTCTGAAAGCCTTGTCTGATACATGGGAATGTTACAACATTTCAGGTACGGCGGCTGCATTATTGCAATTCATGTGAACTCAATATTACTATTTTTTTTGTACTACCTTCGTAATTAAATTAGTTTTACAATTTTTATTTTAGTACTTTCATGATATTCTTTATATTGTGCTTTCATTTTTTATTTGGACATGAAATTTATTATCTTGGCGCTCTTACCCCACAACATTTACAACTTGTCACTTATGTTTTCTTAATACGAAGTATATTCATTTTTTTCTTACAATCACCCACATTTTTACACATATCTCTCATATTACCCATAATTTATTATATCCATCTATCTTTTTACACACTTTTCCTATTTGGTATTAATATTTGTGCAAATAGTAACTATAAAGATTATTTTGAAACGGAGTAATATTTAATAGAGCATAAACTAAATCACCAGCAACTTGCAAAGAACTTTAATGCGACCCCAATTTTTGAAAAATAACTCGCATTACCATATTATATAACCAACCACTAATTGTTGTTGATCTATAACATTCATTTATAAAAATACATGTTAACATGAAGCCTAGAATAACTAAATCTTTCCTTTAAAAAAAACAACTAAATCTTTCCTTTAAAAAAAACAACTACTCCCTCCGTCTCTTTTTGTTCTTTACGTTTTCCTTTTTGGGTATTTCAAAATGTTTTTTACATTTCTTTTTATATTATCACATAAATGACTTAGTATTCTATCAAAATTTGTGTCCAATTATCATTTTAACCAATTAAATTCATTGAGTCATTTAATATCTCACACTTTTACATTGGAACATTAAATTTTTCTCATATTCCCAATATCAGAATTTTGATAAAAGTGAAAACATTATAAATAAACGTAATTTATCTTGTTTAAATAAAAAAAATTGAGGAATCTCGATGCAAATTAATTAATCGTTAAAACGCGTGAAAAATGTCAAACGTAAAAAACAAAAAGAGACAGAGGGAGTAAATCTTTATGTTACATTTTATTTCCTGTGGACTATATGGAAAAGAAAAATAAAGCATTAGTAAAAGCATGAATTAAACATGATGTTATGAGTCTCATAAGCATGAACTATAAAAATGTCCTACACATATCTAATTTGATATTTATTAATTTAAAGTACGTCGTTCCGTTAGAAAATAAATTAAACGGATTGTAAGATTAAGTATATAATTGAAAACTTAATTGCCATGATAAACGAGGTAGTGTTCCTGTGTAGTTCACAAACTCAATGAATTTTTTCGCTTTTATGAACTACATGTATTTTGGTCAAATATTAAACTCAAGAAGAATCTCAAATTTTAATTATTCAACGTTGCAACCGGGACATCGCCCGGGCCACACACTAATTTTACTATTATTTTTTCTCATTTCTAAATAATATTGTACCGCCAGGTAACAAAATAATACTTATTTTTTTCCTTTCTTCAGAGCAAGCGCAACAATTAACATGGTTGCGCTCACTCTGAGGGGGCTAGTTGTACGGGGTGTCCTACCGGTATTACTCCCCGTAAGTAAAACTAACCAGCAGGTAATTTGGTCATCTTAGATAATCACCTCTTACCGGCATGCTTGTAATGCCCTTACCGGCCAAAGCATGGCGACGACCAATCATCGATCAACCACAGGTCACTGTCAAACAGGTTGTTATCCCACTAGAAGGGACCTACTTGACCGTACGCTTGGATTGGTCTATATAAGGAGGACCTCATTTATTGCTATGAGGTACACAAACACTTAAACACACTTCTTTCTTACTATTTGATTATCTCTTAATCACTTCAGTAATCTTACTTAGGCATCGGAGGGGGATCCTCGAACCACCCCCGAGGCTAGTTAATCTATTCTATTACGCAGATACCAGCAGACATTCTCAGCAGGAGTTTAGTACCCCACAGTCGGCTGTTCCTATTCCATACCAGGAACAAATATATTATAGAGAATACTTGCTCTGTAAATATTAAAAATACATGTAAATATTACTCTGTATATATGTACGTAGTATTTTTCTAAAAAAGTCAAAGGGTTCTCTAAAAGGAAAAATAACAATTAGTACTTTGTTTCTAAACAGTTGCACCATTTTTACTTTGACACTATTCACTTTTTTTTTTAACCATAATCTATTACTAATAAATACGGAGTAACTAATAAATAAAAATAAATATTATTATGTAAAATGTTACTGGGACGGTTTCATTCTATATTTTAAGTATATTAATATTTTAATAATTTTCACTAACACATAATAATAACTTTGTAAGTATTGATGGTCAAAGTTTTGCGTTGGAAAACGTAAAAGTCAAATGTTGCAACTATTTAGAAACGAATAAGGTAGTTTGGTATTAATAACACGGAATTTTTTCCAATTACTACTTAGGCTTTTGGTGACTTGCAAATTACTACATAGGTTTTTAAAAGTTGTCAATTACTACCTAGGCCTTTAGTTATTGTTGTCAATTGCTACTTAGTCAAAATTTCGGCCAATTAGTTACTAATCATATCTTAATCAATTTTTAATCATAATTTAATTATCCTAAAATTAATAAATTAAAAAAAAAATCAAAACTATTTAAGTCAGATATATACGAAAATACCAAAAAAAAAAAAAAACACCCCAAACAAAAATAAACTCCCTAAAAATTGTTGCTCCTTCAACTTATGTTTTTTCTACTGCCATTGTTTAGAGCTTCTCTTATGGTTTTTCTACTATTCTTCATCCCAAAACACGAAATTTGCTAATTTACATGTTGGTTTGTTGCTACTCGTCTCTCTCTCTCTCTCTCTCTCTCTCTCTCTCTCTCTCTCTGATGGTGTCTATGCTCATCTCTCATTTCTTCTCTTTAGTTTTTGCGGCCTTGCATTACTGTTCTTGCTAGTTCTCCTTCTCCAACGAGCAAAATTATATTCAAGCTCTTTCTACCGAGGTTCGTTTTTTGGCAAACCACATTTCGTTTATAAAAATTTCGTTAAGGTAAAACCAATTTCCTGATAGTGTGCAAGTTCGTAAATTAGGGTTTTTATTTCAATTAAATTGGGTTTTTTTTTTTTTGAAAATTTGGGGCTTTTATGTTTTTTGGCCAATTAAGGATATAATGAAACACTTTGGGTATAAAACTTACTCAATTATTTTGCATAAAAAAGAATTATTTCATGGAAGGATTATTAATTTATTATGGCTTGTTGATGGACGAAAGTTCAATAAATCTTAATTAAATCACGCTAAATATCATTATCGATATGACTACACAAATCTTAATACTAATGGAGTAGATTTTAACTTGTCAATGTTTTCTGAATTTATGCAGGAGCCACGGGATGGACATGTAAATGTGATTTGAAGGCTTAGATTAGGAAGGGATAGACCAAAGAAAATCCAAGAAGAAGGTTTATTGCGTGTCCTGATTACATATACAATGTTGACGCAAACTGGAGAGGATGCATATACTTCATATGGTATGATGAGGAAATGACATTTTGGCCGCTAAAGGGCCATAATTTCGGGGCTGTTGGATCAAAAGAATGAGTTGTGGAAGGAGAATGGAAAACTGAAGAAGACGATTGATAATGTGAACCATGGATGCAAGGAAAATGAAAACTCAGTATATGATAGGGGTGAGCAAAATCGGATATCCGGTCCGGTTTTAAAACCGGATCGGATACCCGGTTTTTCGGATCACAAAAAACATGATCCGTATCCAACCCGGTTTAACTGGATATCCAATTTTTAACCGATAGGAAAATTCGGATAATCCGAATTTTATTTATACAAAACTAATTCTTAATACCTTGCGAATAAGCTCTTTTATTATTAATATTCGTCATAAATTTGTAGTAAATTAACTTTTCCGACACTTTAAAACGTAGGGGACACGGGATATGCGTAGGAAAACGCAGGGATTTCTGGTAGTGACACGATAATTGTAAATTTAATAACCTTAGTATGCATCGAGTTTCTCATGCGTAGAGTTTCTTTTTCTTTGGTATTTCAACATCATTAATCACAAATATATAATATAACACGTAGTGTTTTAGTATAATCAATTAACTACATTCAGTAATTTTCTTTAGTATTGTATCTTACAGACTTATATTTTTATAACATTATGGAAGCTCTCACACATGTTATTCAGTAACATCTTAGACTTCGATAAGGAAGAGAATACATATCTTCTCCAACACTTAGGGGGGATGACTTTCATAAATGCACGAGCAGGCTCAGACATGCTTTTAATTAGAGTAACCATGTGGTGGTCAAATTCCAACCGAGAAAGAACATGCACAAGAAACAAAACAATTTGCAGAAATTCAAAGTTAGTCATTTGAGATGAATTTATGTCAATTTAGGTCAATTTAGGCTAAATCAAACATGTTAGGTCAATTTAGGCCAAATCAAACATTTTAGGTCGTTTTAGGTCAAAGTTGGTCGTTTTAGGACAATGTTAATGATTTTAGTCCATTTTGGTCGTTTTAGGCCAAAATTGGCATTTTAGGTAACTTTGGGTCAAAGTTGGTAAATTTAGGGCAAATCAAATATTTTAGGTCAAAGTTGAACATTTTAGGTCGTTTTAGGTCAAAGTTAGTCTTTTTAGGACAATGTTAGTCATTTTTGTCCGTTTTGGTCATTTTAGACCAAAATTGGCATTTTAGTTAACTTTGTCAAAGTTGATAAATTTCTAGGTCAATTTAGGCCAAATCAAACATTTTAGGTCGTTTTAGGTCAAAATTGGTCGTTTTAGGACAATGGTAGTCATTTTATTCCGTTTTGGGTGTTTTAGGCCATAATTGGCATCTTAGGTAACTTTGGGTCAAAGTTGGTAGATTTTGGCCAATTTAAGCCAAATCAAACATTTTTGGGCGTTTTAGGTCAAAGTCAGTTGTTTTAGGACAATGTTAGTGATTTCAGTCCGTTTTGGTCGTTTTAGGCAAAAAAATGGCATTTTAGGTACGTTTGGGTCAAAGTTGGTAAATTTTGGTCAATTTAGGCCAAATCAAACATTTTAGGTCATTTTAGGTAAAATTTGGACGTTTTAGGACATTGTTAGTTCATTTTAGTCCGTTTTAGTTGTTTTAGGCCAAAATTGACATTTTTGGTAACTTTTGGTCAAAGTTGGTAAATATCGGTTAATTTAGGCCAAATCAAACATTTAGGTCAAAATTAATCATTTTGGGTCAAAGTTCGTCATTTTAGGACAAGGTTCCAGATCCTACCCGGATCCGCTGGGTAATGAAATTGAGGATCCAGATCCAGATCCGACGGATCCTACGGATCCAAAACGGATCCTAACTTATTTTTTCATCAAACGACCTTAATTTTCATTTTAACCTTAAAACATAGTTTAATAAAACTTCAATAACAAAGCTATTTTTCCATACAAGCATTTACTAAAATAAAATTTAACAAATCCAACATAAATAATATTAAAAGTTTAAATACTTCAATAATACTACAAGTCTTAAGTCTTTACTTTTATATTTTTATATATTTTTTTATAAAAACGGGTAAACAGGTCTGGATCCACGGATCTGGGTCGGGTCCATTACCCACTGCCATCCCTACTTGTGGTCGCTGTCTTGTCTTCCATACCACGACAACTCGAGGAGAAGAGTATTTTTTCTTGGTCTGGTTGTTTTTTTATGTCTTCTGCCTGTTTAATTTTAATGTACTTTTTAAAGGTTTAGAGGAAAAGAGGAGAAAATTTCGAGGAGAAGAGTTCAAAGAGAAGAAGAGTTCATTAGCCGCATAGTTCATAAGAAAAGAGAAGACCAACATTGTTATTTTGGTGATTTGGGATTTTTTCCCCATACTTTTTGGTAATTTTAGTGGGAATTTTTTAAATTTCGGATTTTTTTTTACATCAATTACGGCTTTTTTAAAACCTTTTTTGGGGTTTTTTTTTTTGGTACTTTCGTATATCTGGCTTAATTAGTTTAACTTTTTTTATTTTAAATTTATTACTACGTAATTAATTATAATAATATGACTAACGGTTGATTAGGATATGATTAGTGACTAATTGGTCGGAATTTTGACTAATTAGTACTACTCCCTCTGTATTTTAAATAACTAGTTGTTAATAATAATTTAATTAGTGTAACCAACCTCGATCATATTAAGTGTGAAACCACCAATTTTTTATTGTGTCCTCTACTTGTGGTCGCTTCCTTGTCTTCCATACCACGACAACTCGAGGAGAAGAGTATTTTTTCTTGGTCTGGTTGTTTTCTTATGTCTTCTTCCTGTTTAATTTTAGAGTACTTTTTAAAGTTTTAGAGGAAAAGAGGAGAAAATTTCGAGGAGAAGAGTTCAAAGAGAAGAAGAGTTCATTAGCTGCATAGTTCATCAGAAAAGAGAAGAACAACGTTGTTATTTTGGTGATTTGGGAATTTTTTCCATTCTTTTTGGTAATTTTAGTGGCAATTTGTTAAATTTGGGATTTTTTTATTTTTTATTTTATCAGTTACGGCTTTTATAAAAGGAAAAATTACTTTAAATAATCCAATCTTTTGACGATTTTCCATTAATAATCCAACATTTTAATTACGGTTTTTTCATGAAATTCCCCTGAGGTTTCACGGAATGCACCAAATACACCTGCGTGTTTCAAATCACATAATATACCCCTATTTAAACTTATTTGCACCAGATGCCCCTAGACTTAACAGATGTCTAACGCCGTTAGTATTTAGTTTGAATTAGCCCTTAATTATCCTAATTAACCCTTAATTAACCTAATTAACCCTAAATTTAACCATTTTTTAATTATCTAATTACTTTTCATTAACTTTTTTCCCCTTTTTTCTTCTTTTTTTCTCATCTCTGACCTCTACTCTTCTTTGTTTTATCTCTCCTCTGGCCATCCACATTATTGCACTTCCCCGACCCAACCACCACCCTGACGCCGCCTCCTCTTCCTTCTTCTTCGGTCTTCTTGTTTTTGAGAAGCCATTAATGCCCATATTTTAACAACAACCGACATCATCCCCGTTCACATCCATCCTCGAATCTCATAGAAAATGGAGTATTTAATCTTGAGTATTTCAGTAATTCAGTTGGTGAGATTCAATTGGGCACTTCCTTCCGGTGAGATTCAATTGGGAGTATTTAATCTTGAGTATTTCAATTGGTGCAATTCAATTGATCGAGATTCACTTCCTTCTTCTTCGTTTTGCTGCAACTCCTCTAATCTCATCCATAATTCGTCCGATCTCCCATGAATTCACTCAAATATTACCAACAAAACTGACTAAATTAAATAAATCACACAATTTGATCAAAAATCAAGTATTAAAACACCACCCTTGTCAACTCCTCGCCCCCGCCGCTACTACTTCTCCGCCTCAAAATTTTTTTGTCCCCTTCATTAATACTCCGAATTGTAGAAATTGTAGAAATTGGGGTTTTAATTGGGGAGCAGTGGTGGTAATGTAATGTTGGAGGTAGGCAATCTGATCTGATATTGGGTTTGGAGGATGGAGTTGAAGGAAGAATGGAGAACAATGGAGTGTTGTTCTTGGTGAAGGGCACTGGAGAAGATGAATCATGAAAAGAGAAGGGATCGAAAGATTAGAAATAATCGAAGAAAAGAGAAAGGAAAAAAGAAAAAAGAAAAAAGAAAATATTAGTTATATTTCATTGGAATTGATATAGGGTTAATTATATGTAGTTAATAAGGTTAATTAAGGCTGATTATCGGCTAATCACTAACGGCGTTAGTCTTCCGTTAAATCCAAGGGTATTTGGTGCATTTTTTAAAAAATAGGGGTATATTATGTAATTTGAAACACGCAGGTGTATTTGGTGCATTCCGTGAAACCTCGGGGGCATTTCATGAAAAAACCGTTTTAATTATTATCTAATAATCTAACATTTGTACCCATTTAATTTTTATTGCACCCAAATGACCGTTTACCTGTTATGAAGGTCACCCTACGTATATATAAAAAAAAAAAAAAAAAAAAGAAAAAAAAACGTTTTTTGAAATACAGTATAATTATTGTTGCTTTAAAAAAATAAAAATCACACTCCTCCCCTCTCTTTCCTTGGTCTCTTTTATTTGTCTTCCCCCCACATGATCAATTTCACCAGAACACCACTTTCGTTGACAGCTACCAGCCTACCACCGAAGACAATTTGAACTATCGTCGTCGCCCTTTCAAATAAACCCAAATTCGTACAAGCCAACAACTACTCGAAGTCAGATTCGCACAAGCACCAATAAAATCAATTTGGGGGAAAAGTTAGGTTTATTGTTCAACCAATTTGGAGCAAATTTTGAACATTTTTTCTTCTCATTTAGGCATGAAATCGAGTATTTGACCTGTAATTTCTATCGAATTAATCATGTTTTACAACCTGGATAAGAAATCAAAACTCATATTCAAGAAAATTAAACTGAAAAAAAGTAGTGTATGTGCTTTGGGTTGGAGTTATTGGTCGGCATCGGTGGTGGTGTTGATGGTCTTCTTTGTAGTTGCGGCAATGGCAGAGATGGATACCAGGATGATTTTATTGTTAGCTTTCTTGTGGGTTTCTATTGTCAACAATGATAGAATATTAATTAGAATATCTGCTTATGTGGATGTGGGTGAGAAAAGAAGAGTGAAAATATGAGTTATTGTTCAAAATTAGGATTATTTTAATGATATATTGATGATTTTGATAAATTTGTTGATTTTGATGATCAAGTGATGATGATGCCAATGGTGGTGGGAGTGGGTAAGGAGGCAGTGGAGGAAGGAGGACAAAGAGGGGATTTTGGGGCGGTGGAGGAATAAGGAAAATGATGATAATGGTGGTAGGATTTGAGTAAGGATGATAGTAGAGGGAGGAAGACATAGAGAAGGGGAGCATGCCTCCTCTGGAAGAAGGAAGGAGGAATTAAAGAACGGATTTTTCATGAAATGCCCCCGAGGTTTGCCTTAATGCACCAAATACCCCTAAACTTTCCAGAATGCACCAAATACCCCCGAGGTTTTAAAAAATAACACAAAATACCCTTAATGAGCATTTTCCGTCCATTCCGTTAAGTCTCCGTTAGCGTGAATTTACTTTTTTGCCCTTTCTCAACCATTTTCTCTACTAATCCTAATATTAACACTTAATTATATCAATTAAAACTAAAAAAATTTAATTAACTATTATTTTTTAAAAAAATCAAAACTTTGGGCTTTCTTTCACTTATACTACTCTCTTCTTTCACGCCATCAATCATCAATTCATCATCATTATCATCTTCTTTTTCTTCTCTTCCGCCACCATTAATTGCTTCGTTGTAGGCTAAGATGATGATTTGGAAGCCAACGTTGCTCCCCCCTTTCTGCCTGGAACGAAGCCCACCTCTCGATCTCCTTCCTTGGTGCACCACCGGGAAACAATCCACCCATAGCCACCGGGATTGTTGGGCGGTGGTGGCTATGGGTGGACTGCATACGTACGACGAAAAACATGGCTGAGAGGAGAGAGGGTACGTAGTGGCGGTGGAGCTTGGCTGGGAGCCTGAGAGGAGAGAGAAAAGAACACCCAGCTACCACCGTCCATGTTCCTTCTTCCCTCTGCCATGGAAATCGCCACCCAGCTACCAAAACAACGCCATTGCCCTTCCTTGTCTCTCCTCTTTCTCCCAAAACCCAGAAAAAATTCACCCAGAAAAAGACCCAAAAATCCAAAAAACACACAAAATTATCAACAATCACACAAAATCGATAAAGCAAGCACGAATTTTGTCAAAGAAACAAACAGATCGTATACATTTCCGTCAATTAGCGACGAAAACTTCCAAATTCGAGAAATTAACGCTTAATATCTGGGAAGTCGGCAGGTGTTTGAACAACAAAATAGAAAGGTACACCTCCATTAATGGGTCCAATTTTCCATATGAACTTATGTAGGTTTTGGGTGTTGGATTAATTATATACTTCTCCACTAATCATTCATTTTTGGAGGGGAGTAGAAGTTGAGTTTCTTGGCGAATTGCGGGTGTTGGAATTGTGAAGGTGGCGAATAGAAGGGAAGAAGAAGGGTTAATTGATTTTATTTTTTTGGGGATAATTGATTTATTTTGGGGTTAATTGATTTTTTTTTTTGGGGGGTTAATTGCTTTAATTAAGGGTTAAAATTTAATGTTAACGGAGACATAACGGAATGGACGGGAAATGCTCATTAAGGGTATTTTGTGTTATTTTTTCAAACCTCGGGGGTATTTGGTGCATTCTGGAAAGTTTAGGGGTATTTGGTGCATTAAGTCAAACCTCAGGGGCATTTCATGAAAAATCCGATTAAAGAAAGAAACAAAAGACAAAATAAAGGGAAAAAAAGAAGAAAAAAAAAGTATTTAATTTTTTTTACAACGAATGGTTGCATGACACATGTATTAGTTACATGCTGTATCAGGTTGATGACCGGTTGGGTGTAATAAAAGTTAATGGAGTACAAAGGTTGGATTATTAGATAATAATCTAAAGGTTGGATTATTAATGGAAAACCGTCGAAAGGTTGGATTATTTAAAGTAATTTTTCCTTTATAAAACCTTTTTTGGGTAATTTTTTTTTGGTACTTTCGTATATCTGGCTTAATTAGTTTAATCTTTTTTATTTTAAATTTATTACTACGTAATTAATTATAATAATATGACTAACGGTTGATTAGGATATGATTAGTGACTAATTGGTCGGAATTTTGACTAAGGTACTACTCCCTCTGTATTTTAAAAATAGATACACTTTCCTTAAACAGCTGTATTTTAAAAAGAGATACGTACAATTTCCTTTCTTGACATGTTTTGGTTCTCACTTCCATTATACACTACAAAAATTTGTATCTTTTATGACAACCTAAGCTAATAACGACGAGTAAAAATCCCGTCGCAAAAGGGCTTTTGCGACGGGGATAATAATCCAACAAAGAGGGGAACAATCGTCGCAAATGTCTTTTACTACGGGTTAACGACGGGATTTTCCATTAACGACGCCCCCTTTTTATGACGGGTTCGCGACGAAAAATCCCGTCGTTAGTCAACAATTATTGACCTTTAGCGACGGGATTTCCCCTCGTTAATAGTACAATTTCTTGTAGTGATATTAATATTTATCTTTTTCTTGTGGTCCCCATACTTACTCACATCATCTTTTTACTATAATAAATAATTCATCCATTATACCACTTTCATCTTATTTTAATAAATTCAAATCACTCTCTTAAAACTATGTACCGGTCAAAGTGTATATCTTTTTGAAATACGGAGGAAGTAATTGACAACTTTAACAACTTAGAGCAAGATCAAGGGGGTCTTGTCTTAAGATTTTCTTCATTTTCCATGTCAGCATTTCATTAATATTAAATTATTAAATTATTTTTAAGACTCCTTAAGATTCAATCAAATTTAGCTCTTCACCCATTAAATCATTTAAGACTTGTAAATTTATGTAAAATATCATTTTATTATTTAATTTAACTCACATACCAAGTCTTAAGTTGAGTCTTAATTTTTTAAGACTCACCTTAAGACTTTGATAAGACTTGTCTACTTCAATGCTACAATTTCTATATGTCTGATCTTAAGATTGATAAATCATATGCCATGTCAACACAACTCATGTCTTAAGACTTGGGGCTGATCATGCTCTTAGACAGTAATTTACAAAGTCATCAATCTACACATATTGATGGAAGATGCTCTTCAATATGCTCTTAGACAGTAATTTACAAAGTCATCAATCTACACATATTAATGGAAGATGCTCTTCAATACTCCATATGTACTTACTGAAAATTATTACTGTATAAATGACATTATGATAAGTTATTAATTTTGTATACCAACTTTTACTATACGACCACTAATATGAAACTAAGCATTTTATCCTCCTCCATTCCTCCCACAATTTTGGTGTTTTGTGAAGAATTGAATTCAGCTTGAGGTCCTATTTGCCGCCCTAATAGTATACCCCATAAATAATCTTCTCAATTCCTCCCATGCATTCAATGTTCTCTCTCCATAAAAGCTAAGTCACCTATAATCCACCCACCAACCTTGCTCTTTATATATAATACCCTATTTATTTATTTATTATAAATAAATTCTCCAATCCTCCTCTAACAACTTTTATTAATAAAAAAAATAAGTTGATAAAAACTCAACCAAAAGCCACGTGTATCCATATTGAAAATTGCTTCTATTTTTGAACAAGAAACACAAAGAAAATCATTGTTCCTACTCCAAGGTTTACTTGAACGAAATCCACTATTTTCCCACACTTCATATTCTTCTGCTTCCATTTTCCCTACTTTTCTAAAGTGTGTAAACACTTTATATTTTATTATAGTGTACTTCATCCGTATTTTAAAAAGAGATACACTTTCCTTAAGCTGACGTATTTTAAAAAGAGATAGCACTTTTTTTTTGACATGTTTTGTCACATTTCCAATTGTATTAATATTTCTTTCTTATGGTCCACACACTTACTCACGTCCTTTTTTTTTACTACAATATATAATTCATTCACTGACCCATTTTCATCTTATTTTAACAAATTCAACTCACTCTCCTAAAACTATTTGTCGGTCAAAGTGTATGTCTTTTTACAATACGGAGTGAGTACATAATAATCTCTTAATTGGTTCCTGAATCCTTACAATAGTTTGACTTCTAGACTATTCATAATTTTAACCCTATTTTCTTCCTAATATCTAAAAATAAAATGTTATTATGTTAGATGTTGTTGGATTAATTTTAATTGCATATTATCACGGCTAAATTAGTATCTTGAGAAGTGTATCAGACTATCAGTCAAACGGTTGTAAATACAGTATTCAGGAACATACACGGAGGGAATACGTCGTTATATCAATAAATCTTAGTACTCCAAAGTAGCTTACCTATTCTCATATGTGAGTTCCAAAAAATTAAAATTTAAAAATAAGAAATTCTTTAAATTGAATTTGCCCCCTCGTATCAAATATGACCTTTTTCCTCGTTTAATTTGGGGGGTGGTTGAGCTATCTATCAAATTCTATGAACTACTCACATTTAATTCCTCTATAATCCAGCTTCCTAGCAGCTCATACTTTCTTTCTACTACTACTTTTACACACACTATAAATACCCTAACCAAACACACCCTCCACAAAACCATTCAATATTTCATTCCCCAAACAATTTTAAAAAAACAAAAAATTAAAAATAAAAAACCTCCTTCTTCATCACTCTTTTTCTAACAACCATACCTAGACATAAAAGCTTAATCTCCAATTTGATGGGATTTTGATTAATTCTCCAATTTTAGGTCATCTTCTCGTAGACTTTCTTACATACACTTTTCTCTTCTTCTTTGTTTAATCAATATTTTTTCTTGTCAAGTGTAGACTATATTACAAACATTCATTCAACAATTAACCATCATTTTTTTAAAAGCTTAGGTTATACAAGAAAATTATTCATCTGCTAAACAAGCTACCTAGAAAGAGAGTGTTTTTTTGTTGTAATAAAAATGGCGAGCATTGAGATGGATAAGGAGAGATTAATGGCGGAAATGGCGTTCAAAGACGAAGCATCTATCGTCATTAAAATCCGTCGAAGATTACCAGATTTTCTTCAGTCTGTCAAACTTAAGTACGTCAAGTTAGGCTATGGAAACTATTGTACAACACCCACTTCAGTTTTCGTGTTTCTCGTTGCTCTGCCTCTACTGTTGTCCACTTTAGTTCAGCTAACCGGTCTAAGAATGGACCGGGTTTCTGATCTTTGGACCAACCGGGCCGTCTTCATCGACACAGCTACCGGGTTGATGGGCTTAGTTGTCTTGCTAGTTGTACTGGGGGTGTACTGGGCCAACCGAACCCGACGAGTTTACCTCGTTGATTTCGCGTGTTACAAACCGGAAGACGAGCGGAAAATGTCGGTTGACTCGTTCCTTAAAATGACCGTTAACTCCGGTGCGTTTAACGACGAAATGGTCCATTTCCAAGAGCGGATCGCAACCCGGTCCGGTTTAGGAGACGAGACTTATTTCGCAAGAGGAATCACGTCTCAACCGCCGAATTTGTCAATGGAAGAGGCTCGAGCCGAGGCCGAGTCAGTAATATTCAACACGGTTGATGCCCTTTTGGAAAAAACCGGGGTTAAACCGGAAGATATTGATATTTTAATTGTAAACTGTAGTTTATTCAACCCAACCCCGTCACTTTCCTCAATGATTGTCAACCACTACAAATTAAAACCCTCAATCAAAACCTACAATTTAGGTGGTATGGGCTGCAGTGCGGGCCTTATATCTATTGATTTAGCCAAACACTTACTCAAAGCCCGGCCCAATTCAAACGCCTTAGTTTTCAGCACAGAAAACATCACCCAAAATTGGTATTTCGGTAACGACCGATCCATGCTTTTATGCAACTGTATTTTCCGGATGGGTGGGGCAGCCGTTTTACTCTCAAACAAGCCGAAAGACCGTCGTATAGCCAAATATGAGTTGGTCCATACAGTCCGTACTCATAAGGGTTCGGACGACAACAGTTACAACTGCGTCTTCCAAAGAGAAGACGAAAAGGGGCTAGTTGGTGTGTCCCTAGCACGCGAGTTGATGGCAGTTGCAGGTGACGCGCTTAAAACAAACATAACTACCTTGGGCCCACTTGTGTTACCATGGTCAGAGCAGCTCATGTTCTTAGCAACCCTGATTAGGAGAAAGGTGTTAAAACAAGTTAGAGTCAAACCTTATATTCCTGACTTTAAGAAGGCTTTTGAGCATTTTTGCATTCATGCTGGTGGAAGGGCAGTGTTGGATGAGATAGAGAAGAATCTTCAGCTTACTAATTGGCATATGGAACCTTCTAGAATGACACTTCATAGGTTCGGGAACACGTCGAGTAGTTCGCTTTGGTACGAGTTGGCTTACACCGAAGCTAAGGGTCGGGTCAAGGGTGGTGACCGGGTTTGGCAAATCGCGTTTGGGTCGGGTTTTAAGTGTAATAGCGCGGTTTGGAAGTCGTTAAGGAAGGTTGAGGTTGGGAAATGCAGGACTAATCCATGGGTTGATTCGGTGGATAAGTATCCTGTCAAGATTAATCTTGCTTAGGTAAGATAATTACGTTAATTAGTGCTATCATTATTACATTAATTAGTGCTATCATTATTAAGTTAGTTGGTTGGAAGGGGGGAGGATGTCAATGTGTTGGTTGTAATTTAATGGTGTTTTGGATAATTGGATTTGTTCAATTTGTAGTACTTTTGTAAAATGGTTACGTTGTTTGTTTGAGGTGCATATATCTGTAATTTGTTTCATTATTTGAAGAAATATTCACTTGCAATTGTATCATCAACTGAAAATTATTATTTCAAAGAAATGAAAATTCATTCTTTCTAGATTCGATTTACCGGATTTGTCTGTTTATTTATTTTTGGAGTATTTGACAACACGTCAAAAAATGGATTATTATCTTTGGATTATCTAGTAAAGGTGAAGTGTTTTTCAATTATGTCAAAAGTACCTTACGTTATTGTAGTGACTAATGGGCCATCGACCTATTATTACTCTTATGATTAGGCGTACCGTGTACATGTAACGTCGTGTGTTGTACAATGGTACATTAGGTAATAATCTAGTTACAATCCAATTATCCAAAGAACAAAAATTGAGTGTGAAGTAGGTAGTAGGTACCATTAGTCGATGCAACGGTGGTTCATCCAATTCCATCCACATGAATTTGATACCAAATTGATTACTACAACATTTATATACAACTATAAACACGCAATTTGTCGCTAAGAATTCGTCAAACCCCCAAAGGGCTTAGTTGAGTTATGTCTTTGTATGCACTGGACTATGGCCCAAATACACAGCCCAAACTAGAAGATACGGAGTATGATATTCGTGTCATGTGTCATGTCTGTCAGTAACTGTCATAAGGCTGTCAAGTTAGGTTATTGGTCGGCTACAGATTGAATATAATCTCTTCTTGTATCATTTAATAATATTTTATGCGGGATCATATAATCGTACGGATTAAATGTGTGATTTTTTTTCCGGGTCACTTCATTTGCTATCAAATGTGATCGAATTGGGTCAATTTTTAACAGCTCAGTGTGTTAAAAGAAAGGTAGAAGAGTTGTGAGTAGGCGAGAATGCGAGATATGATCCCAATTATTACCGGTCAATAAGGTTTTTTTCATGCCTAAGGAGGTACATAAAGTTTATAACCAAGATGATGAGATGTGGGAAGTACAAAACCCTTTATTTGAACGCTCCTCTCTAATTTTTGAGGATTCATAGCATGTTGAGTCATGTTTGGTTACTCAAGTGGCTTGTGAGCAATTCACAAGGTCTTTCCAGCTATCACGTGACATTACTACTCTCCCGCCTCTTTCTTTGTTATCCAAGTTACACAGGTCTTCAGAGGAGGCCGACCCATTAACCACAAAACCAAAGCTAAGAATAGTGTTATGAAACTTTTCATACCATTGCTTTGGTGCCTACTTTAGTCCATACAAGGATTTCTTGAGCCTACATTCCTTGTTCTCCATGTCGGGAACAACGAACCCTGGGGGTTGCTCCATATATATTTCCTCCTCAAGATTTCCAATCAAAAAGGCCGTTTTGACGTCCATCTGATGCACAAGCAATTTATAAGCAGAAGCTATAGCAAATAAAAGACGAATAGTGGAAATCTTTGTCACATGTGAGTAGGTATAGAAGTAGTCTACACCAAACTTCTGAGAGAAACCCCTAATCACAAGTCTGGCTTTGAATCTCTCAACAGAACCATCGGTCTTCAACTTTCTCTTGAAAATCCACTTGCAGCCAATGACTTTGCTCCCCTTTGGCAATTCTACAAGCTCCCATGTCTGATTTGCCATAATAGATTCGAGCTCGCTGTTGATTGCTTCCTTCCAGAAGCTAGCATCAACTGAACTCATGGCTTCTTCGTATGATTTAGGATCTTGTTCCTTCCAGAAACGATTTGTTATCTTTCTTCTCGATCATGCCCTTTTTCTGGAATTTTCCCTTCTTCTGTTTTCCTTGCTTGCAGTGCTTCTTCTCAGTGCCACCTGTGTTCCTGTCAACATAAACATTAGACTCCACAAGGTTAGCTTTGACAGCAAGTTCATTTTTAGGCTTCTTGGTGGTATCTTTCAGTCTATTAGCCTCCTCAATCTTCATGTGGCTAACTAACTCCTCCAATGTCATATCCCGTTTCTTGTGTTTGAGATGATTGCGGTAATCAGACCACGTTTCAGGAAGTTTCTCAATCAAAACATTAGCCTGCAATATCTCACACATCTTCATACCTTCTGCAAGAATATCAGCAACCAAATTTTCATACTCATGGACTTGATCCATGATAGGTTTTGTGTCAACCATTTGGAAATTCAACCAATTACCAGTCACATATTTCTTCTTCCCTGCATCATCAGCACCATACTTCTTTTCTAGGGTTTCCCAGATTGACTTAGCGGATTTATTAGTGATAAACAAATCAAAAATAGGGTTTGTCATGTGATTGAGTAATTAGTGACCCCTAACAAATTTGTTATCTTTCTCAAACTTCTTGATCTCCTCTTCACCAGATTCGCCACTAGTCGGCACAACCGTACCTTTCCCAGGAGTATCCGCTATAGTTATGATAGCAGATGGTTTCTCCTTAGGCTTAGGAGGGTTATTAAAACAGAACATAATCAACTTCTACTTGTTCAAAAGAAATTAACAATTTTTGAGACCACCTCTTGTAATTAGATCCATCAAGAAGTTCCAGTTTAGAAAGATCTAGCAACAAACGATTTTGAGAACTACTAGACATGATAACAACAGATAAAATACGCTTCTAGATTGTTGGTAAAATAACTGTTGTAATCAAAGTACGACAAAAGGAGAGAAATTTGTTACTCTGAAAAATAGATCTCAAATAAGCTGTGATGCGTTTTACGGCTCCCCTAGAAGCGTATTTCGCCACCACCGATACGAGGCTCTCAGTGACGACTGCTCCCCAAGGGTAACACAACTACCTTTCAACTCCGTATCCCAATTAAAAGGCTGGAATTACTTCAAGAACTGCTCAGATTTCTATAATGATAATGGAGGAAAAGAATGATATTTTTGTATAATTTTGTGCGTGAATATTTTTGTAGAGGAGATAGAAATATATATGACAAGAGAGTTGCATGGAATCAAAACTCTTGAACCGAAAAGATTGGAACTCCGACAAAGTGGGAGACTTAAAACCCATGCACCCACTTAATTTGTAATCATAAGGAAAAGGTATCAGTTTGTTCCACAGCCCAAGTGTGGCACAAATCAATTACCCGCAGGCATGCTGCCACACAACGAGAAATATAATTAACTTTCCTAATTAGACTAAGCCACCAATCAGAAAAAGGAAAGCTATCATAATTTGTATAGGAAGCCCATATTGCATTATTTCCAACATATTTACCACCATTTCAGCTACATGTCCGATAAGGAAATCACTACCAAGTACCAACAATGGATTTGGCGCAATATCATCTCTTTGGTTGTCAAGGGCCGACACGAGAGGAGTCTACTACCTTTTCAGTTTTTAGCACTTTGTTTTTTAGTTGGTTTGCAAGTGTAACAGTCCGTAAAATTCTCAGTTGTTCAGTTTGTGTTGGGTGACATTTTTCATTTATGCAAATTAAGCTTATGTAAAAAAAAAGTAGTGGTATACTAATACTTGCTCATTTATCCGTAACGCAGGTATACTTGAGATAATTGATTAGGGAATTGGCAGTGATCAAACTAGTATACGTTATCTTGTAAGACCATGACTTAGTCATGTTGACTAAATAATATGTGTGCTCCTGAAGCCGAATTGGCAATCATGGGATCAAAGGAAAATCCCCACTTTATCAAATGAGAAAATTCAAAGAAAGTGATCAAAAATAATTTTTAAGAATATACAATTAAGTAGCCACCATTGAAATGAAAAATAATATTGAGAAGAAATAACCTCTAAACTACTTTGGAAAATATACCGTGTGGAATATCATATATTCATATCGTTTATGGTTAAAAAAGTTCACTAGTTGAAATACCCTTATTAAATTGAAATTAAAATTGACCAGAAATAATATCGAAAAAGTTTGGCCTAATGTTAAGTGCGTTTAATATTTCTAGATATGAGGATTGAATATGTACACATATAAACATAGCTAAAACTCGACTTTACTAACCAACATGATTTATTAATTTCTGTTAATTGCTCGAAAATCTTGAACTCACATCAAAATATATATGAACAAGATGAACAACCCTAATCAAATCAGTACCCATTATAATTATTTTGTTAGTTTTTTAGAAAAATTATGAAGCGAAACTAGTCTCCTATCAGACCGTCTTACATTTACCGAACTAACATATCATGTGCATGACAATTAAGTATCCTTCATTCGATCTTCTACAAAAATCGGTTAAAAATTGAGTTCACGAGGAACTTTGACTTTTTAATCTTTTCCTCTTACAAATTAACTAGGGAACTTTCCTTCTTCCTCCTCGAGCTAATGTTTGAGCGTTGACTTTGACTCAAATTATATTTAATTCAAACAACAACTAGAAGGACAGATAAAATCCAACCTGTGGAAGCTAGTACTTCAATGTAACAACTAACAAGCATGGAATTTAATCACCACGTTTTATTTTTCTTTTATCTTTTTTTTTAAAAAAATTCAAATTTCTTAGTCCTTACTCTATCTAAAATAAGTACCAAACTTTCCTAGCAACTTCCTTCTCCATTGCATATATATAGAAGAAAGAATGCCACAAAACTATCTCATTTATTTGTCAATTGTGAATTCTGTAATCATCTCAATTAACTATTCCAAAAAAAAAATCGTTAAAAAAAAGCTAGAAAGAAAAATAAACATGGAGATTCTTGGTCGTTTAAGAAGAGCTGTAAACAAGTTGACTTTCTTATTAAATCTCAAAAAGTTTCTTACAAACTCAACATGGCAAATAGCTTCATCGATCCGAGCCCGAACCCCGGCCCTCCCCGGGCCCAACGGCTGGAGACGGCGTAAAGCCTATAGCTTCAACGATCGACCAGGGTTAAGAGCTTGTATAGAAGTCGTAGTTGTTGACCATTACCATACTTCTTCTCCTTCTTCATCTTGTTCATCTTGTTCTCATAATCATGATGATGCTAACTACGACGGTGAAGAAGAAGACAATGGCCGTCGATCGGAGGTCTCTAGTGGCGCCGCCTCACCACATCCGCCGCTACGACGAACCACAAGCTATCCATTAGAAACGGATGTAGATAAACATGCGGATATGTTTATTGATAATTTTTACAGGCATCTTTTGTATGAAAAACAGGTTTCTTTGGAGTTAAGGTATTGTAGGCAACCGGGTGGTAATAGTTTTACTTCGGTTGATGAATATAGTATTGTTTCTCCATTGTCTTCGGCTAGTTCTCAACTTGTTTCGCCAACTTGATTTTATGTTTAGGGTAATTAATAATGGTTTCATTTCATTTTCTCTGTGTTTTTTAGAGAAAAAACATTAGAGTTCAAGATTCAAGAGCTTATATATGTTTGTTGGTTTTATTGTTAAGGTCTTAAGGATATGATTAGATTTGATTACCAAGAAGACCTATAATTTTAAGAGGTCTCTTGAAATTTAGGAGAATTTTTTTTTTCCACCAATGTACTTTTGTGCAAATATTATGAAGAATCTTTGGAGAATTATGTATATTTTGACCTATAATTTTAAGAGGTCTCTTGAAATTTAGGGGATTTTTTTTTCATCAATGTACTTTTGTGCAAATATTACGAGGAATCTTTGGAGAATTATGTACGTTCACTACAAAAAGTTGTACCATTAACGACGGGAAATTCCGTCGCTAAAGGCCAATAATCATTGATTAATGACGGGATTTACTGTTGTGAACCCATCATAAAAGGGGACTGTAGTTAATGGAAAATCCCGTCGTTAATCCGTCGTAAAAGTCATTTGCGAGGGTATTTGTTTGGTTGTTAGACCCGTCACAAAAGCCTTTAATTTGCGATAATATTTTTGACCCGTCGTAATTAGGTTGTCGTTAAAGATACAAATTTTTTGTAGTGGTTATTTTTGCTTCGGCAACTTTTGTGTAAGACCGCCTTACCGGAAAGACCACTTTGGTTGCTTAACTAATTGGTTCTATTTCTTAACTAATTGGTTACATTGCTTAACTAATTGGTTCAATTGCTTAACTAGTTAGTTCCTTTGCTTAACTAATTAGTTCCAGTGCTTAACTAATTAGTTCCATTGCTTAACTTATATGACACCAAGGTGGTCTTTTGTGTAAGACCGCCTTATAGAAAAGTTTGTATTTTTGCTTATGTTTTTGTGACTTGTGATTTTTGGTGTGTTTTATTTTGGTCCGGACTAAGATGTATGTATCTTATTACACATGTCAATACATACTTTGCCGAGTATGGAAGCTAAAATGGACATACCATCAAATGAGAAACTCTCTCAAACCTCTCTTTTTCCCCCTCATTTGTTCCATGCTTTTGAAATGTTATTATAATACTTGTTTATAATTGTTTTGTTTAATGTACACATTTAAAATGTCTAGATGACTCTGAATCAAAACCAATCAAACTTAAGCACCTTATATTTTGCTAACTTTGGTAGATATCAGCTAACTTACCAGTAAAATATAGAGGGAATATACCCAAGACCTGTTATAAACAAGTCTGTACAAGTAGATCAAAGAGAATAAGGAAAATAAGTTTTTTTTGAGGAGAATAGTTTTTTTTTTTGAGGAAAATAAGTTTAAAAAGAATAAATTAATAATATACATATCCGCTCCATATGAAATGATGCGATGTGAAATTTGTAAATTTATACCCACCCGTCATCCCTATAAATTACCAATTTTTAGTTTGAGAAAGTGATTTATGTGGAAGTAAAACCACAAAAATTTCAACATCCTAATTTATGATATCCACAAAGTTTAATTTCATTTTTGGTTTTATTATATGATGCCAAATTATTTTACTGACACCTTAGACCGTTGGTTTATTCACAACAATGTGGGTTACAATTGCCTCTCAACCTTTCATCCCAACCCCAATTCCACCTACACCCTTCCTCTCCTTCCCGAAACTTCCACAACCACCAACAAAGTCCGTCCAATTACGGCGGAGAAACCGATACCCGGCAGTCGTCGCCGCCACCGTTTCTCCCCATGACATTGGTGGGCTGGGCCAAGCGGTGTTCAGTACCCTCGAATCCGGCCCATCAGCGGGTTCGAATCCAAGCAAGAAGGTCCAACAAGAAGAAAAGTCGGGTAAAGAGATAAGCGGGTCGGATATACTGAGGGCTTTGCAGAAAGCAAGCGCTAAAAAGGCCAGCACGAAGAAGCAACAGCAGAAGAAGAAAGGGTCAATTGAATTGAAGAGGGAGAAAAATGGGAAGAAGGTGGTTGATTATGATAAGGTCCGACCCATAACTGTAAAGAGTGATTGGGCTACCCGATTGGATGATCTTGAGAAACGTCTTCAAGAATTCTCTGCTCTCTGAAGTCTGAACAGCTGCGTAAGTCTCTTCATTTTTGCCTTCCTCTTGCAATTTCTATTTATTTTTTTGTTTGCAAATGAGCCACAATGTCAATAAAAATTACAATCATATTCAAGCTTGGTTTGATAAGAATAATCAAGTTTTGAGCAAGTTCGGATCTTAACTCGATAAACGTGCTAAATTAATCAGTAAAAGATTTTAATTTTGTTAGTACTATCTATAACAATCTCATAAAAATTGTGTTTTATTTCTTAAATTATTGACTGAGCAAACCTGGACCTTATTGATCCTCTTTTGTACTAAAATACTAATTATACAACACACTTAATTAGCTCCGTTGTTTGCATCCAATATGAACGCTAGCCACTCCTGTCAAAGACTTCGGCTATGTTTTTTTGGTTGCATTTCACGGAAATTCAGTTCAGTTTAGGTGCATTCAGTTTAGGACGTGCTCTGTTCTATTCGACTTACTTTGACTTATTTCAGACATAAAAAGTCCATTTAATTTCAGATAAGTTAAGATAATATAAGTTCAGAAAACATAATTTTATTTTAGACACTTTCATACACAAATAAGTTATTTTTAGATAAAATAAGTTTAGTTAAGTTAAGTTAACTTTAGATAATATAAGTTCAGTCAAAAGAAGTTGTATAGAACGGAGCCTGAATTCAGTTCAACTATAAAGAACATGGTCTTCTTCCCTCAAGGTCCGCTTTAAAATAGTTATGAAAAACAATGTTTTGTAAGGAGAAGTTAAGAAAACTACTAGAAGCATGAGGTTTGAATTTTTTGAAATAGTTTCTCTTGCTAAATAATGTCCATAGTGTAGTAAGTTGTATTACATAGAAACTTGACAAGAAATTCACTACATTTAAATCTCTTGAGTTGATTTCATTTTTCTGCAAACCTTAGCTTCTTTATAGACCCTTCCTTGTCTACACAAATACCCCTTGTTAGGGGCACAATGAATATCCTCAGAACATATGCAAAGCCCTTCAAGTGCACATCCTTCTTTGTAAATACTCAATCCTTCTTTAAGCCCCAATATTTGGTCTGTCCATTCATTTGAAAACAAACTTAAGGGATCATACCTCTTCTTCACATCTAAGAACTTTTCACCATCCTTATACTTCTTCATTGCCCCCTCAAAGGCTATATTTCGATTCTTCCCCCAATGAGGCATACCATTGTACTTGAACACGGCCATTTGTTCTATTTCCTCGAGTATGTCCTCGAACATCCTAGGAGCCAATGGATCTTTGCTTCGGTAATAAACAATGTCAAAGTCTATTCCATCTTCATCCTTTCCGAGATAGGCTGTAGAGGCGCTAACATACCTCATTAGGATGCCATTGTATAGTTCTACTCCGCACAATGATTTTGGCTCTAGTTCAACTAGTTTTTGTATATCTTGAATGAAGTTCTTCACTTTGGAGATTCCTATACTAAACCCATTAATGAAAAAGTATTGACCATTTGTTCTTGGATCCCATGGGCAGTATGATTGAAGTAAACAAGACCCTGGAGTAAGGCATCCTCCTGCTGATTGAAGTTGATTTTGATAGCCAATTACAGGGTAGCCCGTAAAGAAATTACCTAATCAAACATTAATATAATTTGGATTAGTATTAGCTTATTGACTTGGTCAATTAGGAATTCTGTAAAAATTAGTTTTGATCAGTAAAACTTGTCTTTGGCAAATCTTTCGTATGAATCAGTTTCGATCTTCTGATTAGTAGAAAATTGCACAAGGCAAATACTGGTGAATAAGAAAAAAAAAATCATTTTGATGATTTTGAATCAATTGTAATCGGTCAAATCAGTTTTTGGGCAGCAAAATTGACTTTAATTAATAAAATATCAGTTCAATTCAATAAAAACATAATTCCCAAAACAATGAATATTTGAGATGAGGAAGATGGCTACCATTGTTGGTGAGTCCAAATGCAATGGCTTCCAATGCGGCTGTTATTGCATTTCCGCCGAAGCATTTTAAATCAGCATAGTTGATTGCTTCTGCCAACTCCTCTGAATATAAAATGTATGCAGGAAGTCGCAAATTAGATTACCAGGAAATAATTAAACAAATGAAATGATTATCCAAATAAAACTACTAGATAACACAATTCATTCAGGCAAAATACTTTGTTGTCTTTACCTACGTAACACTAAAATACCCTGTTTCCAGATATTTCGTAACTGTGTATGCAATGTGACAACTGATTATGAGAGAACTGAATGGAAATAAAACCCACCTATTTTTCTGTTAGCTACCAAAACCGATGCTGCAGTTGAACGGAAGGGGAAGTAGTTATTGACACCATTGCCAGGAGTGGTAGAGGGAACTCTGTCATCAATCCGATATATTACTTGGTGTTGGCTTGGGTACCATGTTATGTCCCCAAATTCATGTTTTTTCCCAAAATTTAAGGCTTCCTCCCCTAATCCATTGTCATCATCCATTGCCTCAAAAGTGATTGATCTCTTGAACATAGACTCTAATTTGAACGTTACCTTCAAAAATATTAGTTATGGATTAAAGGGCCAACTCAACTAAAAGCTTAAGCTAGTGTTTAAACCCCAAGATGCAGTATGGGCCTTCCCATACTAGCGCTAAATATTCCACTTTGAAATGAGGGAAGGATGAGATTTGAACCCGTGACCCTTGTGTCACGCTAGCTCCAATATCATGTCATACAACCAAAAGCTTAAGCTAGTGGTTGAAGCCCTAAGATTATATCTGTGATCATATAAACTCCTTTACATAAAAACTATAAGCCTAAAACACTCATAGTGTTAGTAGTTTCAGAGGTACCTGAGAAATGACTCCAAGAACTCCAAGTGAGACTTTAGCTGCATCAAGATCAGCATCACCTTCCTTGAGCGTCCTATTCTTGTAATAGCCATCTTTAGACTCCCCTGGACTAATGATTCTAAGGTCCACAACATAGTCATGAACAGCACTTCCTTTCAGCCACCATGAGCTTCCATGAGCACCTGTTCCAAGCATTCCTCCAACAGTGAGACCCCACCAGTACGGCGTATGGGGTAACACTAGCTTGGCCTTGGCTGCCTCCTTTATCAGCTGCTTTAGTGTCACGCCGCTTTGCACTGTAATGGTTTTAGCATCCTTGTCCACTTTGATTACTTCGCTTAGTTTTTTTGTGCTTATGATTAGGCTGTCTTCTCCGTCAGGGCACACCAACTTGGGAACACTGTGACTGTATCTGGTTGCTACCTTGATATTTAGATTCAAAAAGTCATACTTTTATAGTATTAGATTAGAGTATACAATCATTTTTACTGAAGTTTATAATTTATCAAATGCATAAGATGCTTTTTATAAGTTTTTTGTTTTGTTTTTTTGTTGTTTGTTTTGATAACAAGATGCTTTTCATAAGTTACTAATAGACAAGAGTTGGTAATGAAGTTTCAATGTTATATGTTTGGAAATAATATATTTGGTTGTTCAATGTATGACGAATATATTTTTTCTAAATGAAATATTCAATATGTTATTAGATGGCATAGTCAATTAATCAGAGGTTAAGGCTTAAGCTACAAATTGTTTGTATGTTGTGTTAAACTGTTAACCCACATATGAATCATATGATTTTAACCTAATCAAGTAATCATATAATTCCGATTAACATGAAGTTATATATCAAGACAATTTATATCGGTTTAAGCTAATTATTGTTTGATTCAACTGGGAGTTAGATATACTTCGTATGAACATGATTGGAATATACCTTCATCTTTCTTTTGGTGATTGTTGCAGCAGAAACAGCAGATATGAGTTCCGCTTCGGTGGTAGGATAGACAGCATCAGCTGCACGACAGATGCTTCTGTCCGGGAAGGACCCCTGAGAGTTGGTGACGATGCAGTTGGAGTTGCCGGAAGAGCATTTGATTGGTTCCTCCGGAGCAACACAATCACAGGTAACAGTATTACACCATTGAAGTAAACAGTAGCTAATAATCAGAAGAAGAAGAAAACAACATTTAGACATACACAACGCCATTTACGTAATTAATTAGATACTTTGTTCCAACCTAGTAGTAAGTAACTACGGAGTATAAATATACATTGTTAGGTGTATTAGTTATGATAAATTGTAGAAGTCCTTGTTTATATATGGATGCCTTGGGGGGGTGGTTAAGATCCTGATGTTTGTATTTTGTATTTTTGTTAAATTATGAGAGGGCGAGAAAGCGAACTATTTCTTTAATTAAGATTACTTGCTGAAAATGGCTCATTATCATATTCTAGGTCAATTTACTTGATGATATTCTACAAGTTTTACAGAATTCTGGCCTTAAAATAGTGTTACTTCTACAATGTTTGTCGTCCGTATAGTAGTTGATAATTTATTTCCCTGGCATTAGGTAGTCTAAAAATATGTTATGTGCAAGTAATAACAACTATTAATCTCTTGTTGCTCTTCGTTAAAACAACGAGGTGCGGAAAAATCGATTTGTGATTGAAAATGACAACACACATATTAATCTTATACATAAGACTGTCTTATATAAGTTTATGTATTTAATTACATAATCTATTTCAATTTAATACATAGTATTTCTAGTAGTACAAACCCTTGCTTTCTTATAGATTCGTCCTGGTCGACAAAAGTATCCCTTATTAGGAGCACAATGACTATCTTGAGAGCAAATGCATAAACCTTCAAGGGCACACCCGTCTTTAACTATACTTAACCCGTCTTTTAACCCGAGCACTTGGTCAGTCCACTCACTCGAAAACAACCCTTGTGGATCAAACTTCTCCTTAACTTTTATAAACTCTTCTCCATTCTTATACTTGTTGATCACTCCCTCAAATGCCAAGTTTCGATTCTTCCCCCAATGTGGCAATCCTCCATACTTAAACATCGCCATTTGTTCGACCTCTTCATATATATCTTCAAAGAGTCGTGGCTCCGAGGGGTCCTTGGCGCGGTAATAGGTCATATCAAAATCTAAACCATCTTCTTCCTTACCAAGGTACGCGGTTGAGGCCTTAACGTATCTCACTAAGATGCCATTATATTGCTCAATGCCGCAAAAGGATTTAGGTTGTAGAGATACCAACTTTTGTACATCCTGTATGAAGGCTTTTACTTTAGACATCTCAATGCTAAATGTGGTTTGGTGGAAGAATTCCCCCTTCACTCTTGAGTCCCACGGGCATGCCGTGATTAGTGCGTCATCTAGGCTGTCTAGGCATGTTCCTGACGATTGCAGGCGATTCTGGTATCCCACCACCGGGTAGCCGGTAAATAGGATCCCTAAACATTACATCATATGTTTAGAAGCAGTTGATTAAAAGTCTAATTTTGTTACTCATGCAATGAGTGTTTTAGTGTATTACCATTGTTTGAGAGTCCAAATGCGTTGATCCGGAGAAAAGATGTTGTTAGTTTGGAACCAGAGCATTTGCCTTCTGCATCTGCTTTTGATTCTTGATTTTCCTCTGCATAAAAAATGGTCAGATTAGGAAAGATGCAGAGCAAAAAAGGAATTACCTCTAATTTATAGAGGATACCAAGGGTATCCTCGTAATTGTATTAATGTACGATATTTATTACATGTATGAGTCACAGGCACCCGTATTAGGATGAACCGTATTATTATATTCACACTAATGCTTAATTACCTGAGGACCGAATGGCTGCTAATGCAGCTGAAAGTGTTGGCCGAAATGGGATGAAGTCGTTGAGACCGTTTCCTTTTGTCGTTAGAGGGACACGATGGTCAATGCGATACATGACCTGTTTTAGGCTCGGGTACCATGTTAGGTCCGCAAACTCATGTTGATGGCCAAAGATTAAGGCTTGATCTCCCAAGTCAGAATCATTCTTTGCTATGTAAGTGATGGACCGCTTGAACATTGGTTCTAGTTTAATAGTCACCTTCACATTTATATCAATTAGAAATAAAGTTATGTAAGTAGGTTAATTATATGTCTTGTTAAGTGTATATGATGAATAATCAGTTATATAATCATACCTGTGAAATGACTCCAAAGACCCCAAGGGAAACCTTAGCAGCATTAAAATCAACTTCAGTTTCATTAAGAGTTCGAATCTTAACAAACCCGTCTTCGGGACTACCGGGGCTAATAATTCGGAGCTCCAAAACATGGTCATGGATTGCACTGCCTTTGCCCCATAAAGAACTCCCATGCGCACCAGTGGATAGCATCCCACCAATAGTAAGTCCCCACCAGTACGGTGAATAGGGCAGTGCTAGCTCCACCTTTGCCGCCTCACTGATCAGTTGTCGGAGGGTCACACCACTATCCACGGTCATCGTTCTGGCCATCGTGTCAACATCATGTATCTTGTTGAGGTTCTTGGTGCTTATTAGAAGCCCGTCTTTCCCGTCTGGGCATACCAATTTTGGTATGCTGTGTGAGTAACGTGTTGCTACCTGTTATCAGTTTGAGAAACACGTTCTTTTAGCACAAAAAAATGTTTTAATTTCGATCAATATGGAGTGGAATGTTTATCGATCAACTTCAAGGAGACTACCAATTCAGTATCAAGGCTTCGTTTGGTAGGGTATAAACCGTTTTCATGGAAAACAATTTTCCCCTTTTCAATCATTTTTCATTGTTTCGTTGGAAAATGGATGAAAAACAATTGTTCATAACTCCCTCAAAGGTGAAAAATCTTTTCCATTTGAAAGGGAGGGAAACCACTTTCCACTTTCCACTTTCCTCCTCACCTTCTTTCCGTCAATCTTCACCATCTTCTCCCATTTTCTTTTAAGAAACCAAACACAGGAAAACTAGTTTGAAATTGTGTTTTACCTTAGAAAATTATTTTATATCGAAAACGTTTTACACTAAACCAAATGGAGCCTAAATAGAAAGAATGATTTTCTTATAAGTTGCATCACTATCACTCAACTTATCATGCCTATATTCTTATAAACAAAAACAAGTAATATTGTCTATTTTCAACATCACTCGTTAACAAATACTGTTATTGTCTAAAAAAGTTCATTATGGTTGTTTGACAGTTGAGCAGTTGTAAAATCGTCAAGTTGAATTTGTGATCTATCGTACACAAATCTTCAGTTTTAACTAGCGAAGATCTAATTGGTGTTCCAAGGGTGTTTTCTACTATACCTATTTGTTTGTCTATGGAAAGAATGAATTAGCAATGGGTAGGCTACCAAAAACCTTTTACACTAGCAAAAAAAAAACGAGAGCATGTAGGCTAACCCTGCATTACGTGCAATACCTTCATCTTCCTCTTGTTCTTGGTTGCAGCAGCCACCGCCACAATGAGCTCGTCCTCAGAGGTCGGGTACATGACTTCAGCCACCCGACAAGTGGTCCGGTCAGGGAATGCGCCATAAGAGTTGGTAATAACGCAATCGAAGCTTTTATTTGAGCATTTGATTGGATCTTCAGGAGTATTACATCCAACAATAAAGAGTAACAAGAGAAAACTTATTAAACCAAGAGTTGTTGTTGGTGAGATACAACTACTTTTTCTACAACAGAAAAATGGCCTCATCACGAACGTTGCTCAAAATATACAATAATAATATATCCCTTTAAGAATAAGCTAGATAGGACCATATATAGTAATGCAAATGTGCAACACATATATATGTACAATATATACAATTACCAAGTGTGTCTTGGGCCTCTTGGCCTAGTGGAAAGGATTTCACCTTCCAATCAAAAGGTTGGGGGGTTCAATCTCCACTAGGGGCACTTTGAGGGAGAGTTCCCCTTATCACTCCCCCACCCACTCTCAAAGTGTCTAGCCTGTTAACCCGGGCGGGTTAACCCGTGCAGAATTACGACCCGATAGGGCTATTCATCTTACTTGCAAAAAAAAAAATATATATATATATATATATATATATATATATATATATATGTACAATACATTATGCTTTTAAGGCAAGGTTATCTAATTCGATTTGTGCCAAGAACAAAACAATCTTATAAGATTTGTGGGTCCCCTAATAATAAAAACGTGATTAAGTGGTGAAATGCAATTCCTATACGGAATTGAAATCCGTTCGTTTGAGTAATTAAGTAGGAAGATGTACGTGGATGTTGGATATTTCTTCATGTAGGACTATTTCTAAGTAGTAGATCCATTTTAACATTACCTTTATAGTTACTATTTGTACAAATCTAATATATACAAAGGAGACATATTTGTTTAATTATTAGAGCGTCACGTAGGAAATTTAATGATTTCGGGTCTTTCGGCCAATGAAAAATAAGATTTTTAATTTATTGTAGAATTGAAAAATGTGCCATAGATAATTAAGTACCATGTTGATATTTTAATTAATTAATTACTAATAAATAAAAAATAAATCTAATATAAATCTACGCAGAATATTCTTTGATATATGTCATACAAAGCTAAAGTAACAATTAGGAAGCTGGATATGATAAACTTTATATTTAATCAAACACAAGAGTTTAACATAAATTCAAGTTCCGATCACAAAACATTATAAATAAGTCTGGTTCTCTTTGGTTTATAAACCCCCCGATCTTCCTTCTCTCCTCAACGAAGGCTAGTCTTGAATGGCTTGGCAACCACCAAGATCAGTTCTAGCTCTTTGTGAGGTTTTGGTTAGTTAAACGATTCTAAACAAAACAGAAAAATCAGCACCAACATAACTTTAATCTAGTTTTCTCTAACTTTTACTCAGTTTTCTCTAACTTTTATACTATTACAAAAAAAGTTAATAGATAAACATTTTAAAGTGTTAAATGATTAATTTTATACATTATTAGTGATTTTGAATAAATATTTTTTATTAAAATGAAAATTTTTATTACTAAAAAGTAGATAACTTTTACCTATATAATGGTGACTTTTAAGCATTTTACGTCAACTTTAACTTCGGTGTACAATATTTATCGTACACCTCATGTAAATAAGAATTTGTGAATTCTTTATAGAAAATTGAGAATTAGTGAACAAAACTAATTGACAAAGCTTAAATGTAGATGAAAATCAAGGAAACAAAATCAAATACATAAAACTTAAGGAATGTTGTTTTTCTAAAGAGTAGAATTATCAAACGGAAAAATAAAAGTAACTATGCGTTAACCAAACTCCATGTACATTGGCATAATTATTAGTGTAGGATAAAGGAATTTTGAATCAAGTTGATACAAGAGCGCCAATGAAATTTGAAACAAGACTTGTTTCTAGGTTTGTAACCTTGGTAGTCTTGGTACAACTCCGGCAAAGATATCAACTTCTCCTTCATGTCTTTATCTTGGTGCTTAACTTCAAAGTCTTTGATATTATGCCACCAATATTTACTGCATGACTCTTGCTGCTCACAACATGATTCATCTTCACTTTTTTTAATACCTAGTTTTCCACACAAGTCCTGATAATCCAAAGGGAACACAAATAATCAAATTAACAGCTATTCTCGATCGTTTCTCCTAGCGAATTATACCTTTAGTTTTACTATGTTCCATATTACAATATCATTGCACTTACTATACGTATTTATTAGTTTAAATTTTCTGACAACTTATCTGTTTGTATGCATAAACTTAGGTTCTGTTATGTTTGACTTATTTCAGACAAAATAAATTCAGATAAGTTCAGTTAAGTTCAGATAAGTTCAGATAAGTTTAAATAATATAAGTTTATCAAAAATAAGTTTTTTTTCAGACATTTTTATACACAAATAAGTTTTTTTCAGACAAAATACTTTTTTTAGATAAAATAAATTCAGATAATATAAGTTCAGCCAAAATAAATCCAATAGAACGGAGCCTTAAAAAACACCTACTTAAACAGTGGAGTTATGTGTTACCTTGATAAATTCATAACAACCACCCTCAATACTCAAGGTACTCGGATGGATACTCCAAATCAAGCCATCTACAAGAGCAACTGAATTTTGTATGTTACAGCTGTATATTATCCGCAGATCTAGGTGAACATTATTTTGGAAAATCTGAGTTGCTTCAAATTCATCCAGAATAAATTCAGCCTTGCAAAAGCCAAACCAAAAAAACACATCATTAATTAACACCAATGATTTTCAAAGTTGAGTAATCAAAGATCTGAAACAACTATTGCACGTACCAACTCCAAACGACAAACATCAAGATGTAGGTAAACATGTTGGTGTACTCCTATCATCTCTACAAACTTGTTTAAGCTGATGAACCACGACGAGTTAATACCAGACGGCACGCTAAAATTAAAGCGTATACTAGTCTGTATAGTAGTTGGTACGTTAAGATAAATAAACGTTGGAATCTTCTTACACCCACTATAGCGGAAGTAAATTAGTTTTGGACAGTCGATATAAAGCTCCTCCAACACCAAACCTGAATAACTGAAATCATTCAAATTTGGACAATCTCATAAATCTTCTTAAGTGAATTAACGAATGATAAATCTAACACAAAATCTTGTTTAAAATGGGTGTACAATAAATTATTGTACACCAAGCCCATATTAGGCAATCCCGATTATTTGGCACGTGTGAAGTGTAATTTTTTTTTTTTTTTTTTTAATTGGGGGAAGGCAATCCCGATTTCATTCGTTCTTCTTTCTTCTTCGCTGTTCTCTCTTTTCTCTCTCCTCTCTCCCTCTTCTGCGATTTGTGCTGCGATTTGTGCTGCGATTTCTTCGCGATTTCAACTGCAATTTCTCTCTTCTGCATCTCAACCGCAACTTCTTGCGATTTCTTCTGCAATTTCTTCGCGATTTTGCTACATTTACCTCGACAGTTCATCCAGGTTAGTTTTCTACCTATTTTCTTTGATTTTTCGTATTTTGATAATTAGGTTTAATTATTTTAGTTGTTCTACTTGAATTATTCTTCCAATTATGTCACGTTTTGTTTGTGTTGCTTCGAATTTGTATTTGTGTGTATTGATTTAGGTTTTTCTTCAACGATCGTTTGTTTTTGCTGCGATTTTGTTCCTTTGCACAGATAGCTTCTTTGCTGCGATTTTGTTTCTTTGCTGTGATTTCAACTTTGTGCTTTAATTTCTGTTATATAAATGTTAAAGTTTATAAATCTGTTAATAAGTTAAGGTTATTCACCTAATAGTGAAGAACATTTGAATTCAAAGTTGCAAGCACGTGAATCATTGAATCTGTATCAAAGTTGCAAGGATAATTGAGTTAAAGTTGAGGATTATAGAGTTAAAGTTAGGATTTTAGAGTTAAAGTTGAGGGTTCTAAAGTTAAAGTTTAGGATTCTGTAGTTAAAGTTTAGGGTAATTGAGTTAAAGTTGAGGGTTTAGAGTTAAAGTTGAGGGTTCTAATGTTAAAGTTGAGGGTTCTAATGTTAAAGTTGAGGATTCTGTAGTTAAAGTTTAGGATAATTGACTTAAAGTTTAGGATAATTGAGTTAACTTTAACTGTGAATAACTTAACTTTAATTGGTAATAGTCTAACTTTCACGTTTTTACCTTTCTACAACTAAATTGAGTCTTTCAATCTGTTTTATTTCACTGTTGTACTTTGTTGTGTTAAAGTTATAGTTTTATATAATTAAGTTATGGAAATTGGCATAAAAGTTAAGACAGTTTTCAATCATTTAAGACTTAACTTTTCTATTAATATCTTAACTTTAACAGTTAAATCTATTACTTTTATATTTACAAATTTTTCATCTAATGGGAGTTTAACTTTTGCAGTGATTTTTGACATCATTGAATCATGCCGAGAAGTAAAACTGTTAATGTGAAGGAGATTTTACAAGAAGATGATGACATTCAATATCCAGATTCAGAAAATATTGAATATGATGACGATGATGACGATGTTGTTTATGAAGATGATGAGGATGTTAATACTGATGAGGACCAGGACGAGAACTGGGAACAGGATGAGAACGGGGACGAGGACGAGGACGAGGATGTTAATGCTGGCTTGGTTAAACCGACAGGCAAAGGGAAGAAGAAGCCGGGAGTCATGGTTAAGAGTGAGTTGGTTGAAATAAAAACCAAAGGGAAGAAGGCAAGGATTAAGGCTGAGGTTGATGCTAATGTTCCTGTTGATGCTGAAAATGATGTCCAGATGTGAGTTTTACAATTTGTTTTATTTCTCAATTTGAACTTTTCTGTGTTAAAGTTGTTTTATAAAGTTAAGGACTCTGAAGTTAAAGTTGAGATTTTTGTAGTTAAAGTTAAGAATTTTGTAGTTAAAGTTAAAGTTAAGAATCCTAAAGTTAAAGTTTATGATTTTGAAATTAAAGTTAAGGATTCTAAATTAAAAGTTTAGGATTCTAAAGTTAAAGTTAAGATTTCTAAATTTAAAGTTTAAGGATTCTGAACTTAAAGTTGAGGATTTTGAAGTTAAAGTTAAGGATTTTGAAGTTAAAGTTGAGGATTTTGATGTTAAAGTCAAATCTTACAAACAAGATTTCTAAATATAAAGTTAAGGATTTTGACTTTTTTCTCCTAACTTTACCTGCTAAAAGTCAACTTTTTCCTTTTAAATATTACAGCTGTACTTATGTAGGTTAAAGTTATGGTATTTGTTGTAAATATTAAGAAATTCTTCCATCATCAGAAACATAACTTTTACTGTTAATTACCAAACTTTAACTGCTAAAAGTCTAACTTTTACCTGTTTAACTTTTTTTCAGCTTGGATGGGGGTTGCAGTACTTCAAACTTGACTACCCAGTGTAGACCAACTGCTTTGTTAGCTGTCATAGAAACATTCAATTCAAATCAAATTAAGTCTGTTTCAGAAATTGGATTCGGTTGGTTGTTATCTTTACCTACGCAAACTTCAAAGTTAGATACAACATTATTTCCCTGGTTGATTGATCATTTTGATCCTGTTAGTTGGTTGTTTAAAATTGAAGCTGGAAAGGAATTCATATTTAGTCCATGTGATGTGCATGATGTGTTTCTTCTCCCATTACATTCTGACAATCCTATTGTAGATAGCAGCACTAGGACTAAGGATGTAGGTTTGAAAAATCAGTGGAGAGACTACTTTAAAGTTAAAAAAAATGCAACCATTCCATTGCGTCTGTTGGAGATTAAGATGGGTGAATTAGTGGAAGGTGGAGAAATGTTCAAGCGAATATTTGTGATGTTTGCATTCTCTGTTTTCTTAGCTCCTATAGCTAATAGGACTGCTGATTTGGGTTTAGTTAAAGTTCTTGAGGATGTAGATGAAATAAAGAATCTTGATTGGTGTGGATATGTCCACGAGAGACTTTGTCGGGCTATTAGGAAGCATAAAACTTCAGGCTGCCAGGGTAACGTTGGTGGTTGTTTATGGGTTTTACAAGTTGTCTATTTTCATCGCCTTCAATTTAGAGGCATTGCAGAGAGTTGTAGTCTTCCGTTGATGAAGCATTGGTCTGGTACTAAAATTCATGAAAGGCTTGTTTTGGAAAAGGATTCAGCTTGCTTTGGCAGTGGTTTATTAAATACAGTGACCTACCCTGTTTGTCAAAAGTTGGGTTTTGAAGAAGGTTTTGCCAAGATTTGTGGTAGGCATGATGCTGTGAACGATGATGAGAACCATATACGGTTCGTCATTCCTGATGGGCAATTGTCAAATTCAGCAATTCAATCAATTTCAATTGATGTAAGTTTCTTCTCAACATTTTTATAGTTATTTCTCTTTTATTAAAATTTTTATTCTAGTTTTGAGATTTGATTCTAAAATTAAAGGTAAAGATTCTAAAGTTAAAGTTATGGATTATGTATTTAAAGTTAAGGACTTTGATGTTAAAGTTGAGGATTTTGAAGTTAAAGTTAGGGATTCTAAAGTTAAAGTTAAGGATTATGTATTTAAAGTTAAGGACTTTAATGTTAAAGTTGAGGATTTTGAAGTTAATGTTAAGGATCCTAAAGTTAAAGTTTAGAATTCTAAAATTATTTCAAGGATTCTGAACTTAAAGTTTAGGATATTAAAGTTAAAGTTAAGGATTCTGAACTTGAAAGTTTAGGATTTTAAAGTTAAAGTTAAGGATTCGAAATTTAAAGTTATGGTTTCTGAAGTTAAAGTTTAGGTTTCAGTAGTCTAACTTTTAAGTTCAAAAGTCTAACTTTTAATTCAAAAAGTCTAACTTTTCCCGAATCTTGAAGGAAATGCATGCGGAGTTTTTGAGAATGAAGAGGAACTTGGAAATTGTTTCAAATTTTCATTTGAAACAACTTGAAGCTGTAGCAGCACTGAGGCGACGTTCATCTCCATCGCTGCCGGATGATGATTTGGATCCAAGGTATTATGCCATGATGCAAGAATTGGCTGAGATGGTAGTTTCAGTTCAGTCTATGCCAGGAGGTTTGGAGAACATATATTGTGATGGAAAACCTAATGCTATACCTCAAGATGATAGTCCAAATAAAAAGATCCAAGGAGTTCTTGATGAAATTAATGTCAATGAAACTGCTAACAAGACTGCTGTACAGTGTGAAGAACCTCGTATTGTTGATGCTACCACTGATCCAGCTCAGCAGACCAATCAAGGTGCAACTTTACTCTATTTCAGTTTACTATATGTTCAAACTTAGAAATATCTAAAAAAACTTTAACCTTTTCACATTAAATGATAAGGAATCATTTATTCTACTACAGGCGCAACTTTGGAGGTTGATGTACAGCCAAGCTTATCTGAGCAGCTGGTTGTACCTCTTCCAATTGTTGAACCTCTTCCAAGTGTTGAACCTCTTGCAAGTGCTGAAACTGCTCCAAAAGAATTAAAAGTTTACGAGCCTACTGTCGGTTATCATTCCATTATACACTCTTCTTTAGCTGATGGCAAGGCTAAAATTGGAATTCCATGTGGAAAGGTTAACACTGAACCATTCCTTGTCGGACATTTCATGCGTTTCTACAAGAGGAACATGAAACGTTTGCCCGAGTTGTATCAAGAAGTTGCTGATTATTGCCTTCTGGATGATCCTGTCGTAGTGAAGGCAGAGTAAGTCTTTTAATTGTCCTAACTTTAAGTACAAAAGGTTTAACTTTAACTTAATAAATCTTAACTTTTTTTTTTTAGGGAAACTTTGGTCTGGTTTGATACCGTACATATGATTCAAAGAGAGGATATGTTGTCACTTGCTGAAGATCAAGAGATCTATTTGTCTATTATTGAGTGTTGGGCATTAATGATAAATGCAAATGAAATGCAACATGCCTCACCGCCTTCAAAATTCTGTTTTGGTGTCCGCCAAAGTGTGAGTTTCTTAAATTGTGTAGTAGTTTAGTAAAAGTTAACATATTTTTAGGAAATGTTTGTGTTGTACTAATTTGTTTGTTTTCCCTTGTAGGAAATTTTGGAACTTCTTTGGCAAGATTCAACTAACGAGGCTGCTATGGATCAGCTTCTAATTTGTTGGAAAGAGTGGATTGATATTTACAACAATGGCTTTGACATCACCTGTGTTGATCTGGTCAGTTATTACTTGGCATCACCTCAAAATTAAATTAAGGATTCTAAATTTAAAGTCAAGTTTTATGAAGTTAAAGTTTAGGATCTAATGTTAAAGTTAAGGTTTCTGAAGTTAGAGTTTACCATAATTGAGTTAAAGTTGAGAATTTTAGAGTTAAAGTTGAGGGTTCTAAAATTCTCAACTTTAACTGAATTATCCTTAACTTTAACTTCAGAAACCTTAACTTTAAGTTTAGAATCCTAAAATTCAACTTGTAACATTAAATTTTTCTGAAGTTAAAGTTAAGGATTCTAAATTTAAAGTTAAGGTTTCTGAAGTTAAAGTTTATGATAATTGAGTTAAAGTAGAGGATTTTAGAGTTAAAGTTGAGGATTTTAGAGTTAAAGTTGAGGGTTCTAAAGTTAAAGTTTAGCATTCTGTTGTTAAAGTTTAGACCTGAAATTAAAGTTTTGGAGTCTGAAGTTGTAATTAAGGTATCTGAACTTAAAGTTTAAGATTTTAAAGTTAAAGTTTAGGCATTTGAACTTAAAGTTAAGGTATCCAAAGTTAAAGTTTAGGATTCTGAAGTTAAAGTTTACTTTCACTAGTTTAAGTTTTGTTTTTGTGTATCTATTAACATCACAATATGTTTTGTTTTTGTAGGTTTTTGTTCCTTTTTTTCGAGAACGCCACTTTTTCCTATTTGTGTTGAATTTGAAAACCAAAACGATGCAACACGTGGACAATCTTGTGTATGATGAAGCTCAAATCATTGATTTGGAAAGTTTTTCAACAACTCTGGTAATTACCTCTAGTCAATTTAAGAATGTTGAATTACCGGTTCAACTTTCTTTTTTCTGTTACAAACCAATAAATGTGTTTAATATTGTTTTCAGTGTGATCTCCTGGGTACTTTCCTTGATGATAGAGGCAATAATCATGAAGGTGATATTGGAACGTACCCCATGGAGGAGATTGAGTTTGATTGGAAGACTGCAAAAGGTTCTGACCTTGATTGTGGAATTTATACAATGATTAGTATGTTGACATTTGAAGGAATCAAATGTAGCTGTCCTGATTTGAAAGAGGTTAGCATTTTTTCGAATCATAACTTTTAAGTCAAAATTCCTAACTTTTACAGCAATTTGCTTAACTTTTATTAGCCTTATTTATTTTGGAATTTAAAATGATGTTGATAATGTTATTCTTTTTTTTTTCAAATAATACAGCCCCGTAAAAGGATTGTTCTGCGTGCCGAAATATGTGCCACACTTGTGTTATCTGACATGAATGACAAACGGGCAGAAGTTCTCAATAAACTTGCTGATTTCAATTCCAAACGAGTAGATGTCTATCCACATGTGGTAACCAGGAGGAAGCAAAAATTGGCAAATGATAGGAAGTTGAAGAAAGAAGCTGCCAAAAAGGAGAAGGAAGTTGAAAAGAAAGCAGAGGAGAATGCCAATGAGAACAAGAAACCAGAGGGTAAAATTGCACAGGAGAATGCCAATGAGAACGAGAAACCAGAGGGTAATATGGCAGAGATGAATAACAATGTGGCAGATGTGAATGATAATGCGGCAGAGGGCAACGAACAACCGTTGAAGACTTTTACTTCAAGAAAACGTCTTAAAAGGAATGTAGCAGATGCATCTGTCCCCGAAAATGTAGGACCACCAGAGAAGAAGCAAGCTCCTACCAAACGGACGGCAAAGAAACCTGCAGCATGAAATTTTAATATTAGTTTTAAAGTTCATCAAAACTCTAAGTACAATAATCTTAACTTTTACATTTTCACAAAAATATTTCTCTAGAGTATAATGCCATTTTTGTGTATATATGGCATATAATTTTGGTTTTTGGTGATGTTCAGTAGAACATGGAAACATGTATTTTTAAAGTTGTTGATTCTATGGTTAAAGTTAAGATTATTATTTTTAAAGTTAGCCCTGTTATTGTTATAGTTAAGATCAACTTTAAGAATAATATTGGTTTTTGGTAATGTTCAGTTTCTGTAAAAGTTTAGGATAATTTAGTTAAAGTTGAGGGTTCTTAAGTTAAAGTTTAGGATTCTGTTGTTAAAGTTTAAGCATCTGAAGTTGAAGTTTTGGAGTCTGAAGTTATAATTAAGGTTTCTGAACTTAAAGACTTAGATTTTAAAGTTAAAGTTTAGGCATTTGAAGTTAAAGTTAAGGAATCCAAAGTTAAATTTAGGATTCTGAGTTAAAGTTGAGGATAATTGAGTTAAAGTTGAGGATTATAGAGTTAAAGTTAGGGTTTTAGAGTTAAAGTTGAAGGTTCTAAAATTAAAGTTTAGGATTCTGCTGTTAAAGTTTAGGATAATTAAGTTAAAGTTGAGGATTATAGAGTTAAAGTTAGGGTTTTAGAGTTAAAGTTGAGGGATCTAAAGTTAAAGTTTAGGCTTAAAGTTTAGGATAATTGAGTTAAAGTTGAGGGTTCTAAAGTTAAAGTTTAGGATTCTGAAACATGTATTTAAAGTTGTTGATTCTATGCTTAAAGTTAAGATTATCACCATTAAAGTTAGCCCTGTTATTGAAATAGTTAAGAAAATTTAATATTAGTTTATCTAACTTTTATTACAAAAAGGGTAACTTTAAGTACAAAACTCTCAACTTTAAGTATAATATTGGTTTTTGGTATATAACTTCAATTCTTCATTGTACGTTAAGTATCCATGCACTTTGAAACTTTATTTTCAACTTAAATCCGAAAAAAAAATTCACAATTTATCTTAGACACTTGGACACGTATCCAAGTCAGTCCAAGTAACATGGGTTTTGGCGATGTTTAGAAAAAGTTACGTAACATATTAGAAGTTGTTAATTTAATGCTAAAAGTTAAGCAAATATACCTCAACTTTTACTATATCTAGCCTGACTTTTAATATATAAATCCAACTTTTACATTTTTGAACAAAAGACAGATTAAAAGATATATACACTTCAGAGAAATATTATACTTCACTAAATTTTAATGTATATATTCAAACTTTCAATGTAAAGAAACTTTTACTAAGTTCTCAAGTCTAGTAAACTTTAACTTCAGAATGTTAAACTTTAACTTCATAAACCTTAACTTTAACTTTAAGAAAAATTTAAATTCTATTTTTGATATAAAACATTAAAAGAATCAAAATAATCTCAAATTTGGAGTTATTGTTCCAAAGTCTGCTGTTGGAGGCGCTGCAGTTTTTCCCTTCTTCTTTTTGACAAATGGTCCTCGTGGTCTTTTGTTCCTTCCTTTTGTTGTGCAACGTTCAGGATCCAATACCATAGGAGGTTCAGTTGCTGTGTTTGTTGCAGGTTCAGAACTTGTTGCTTGTTGTACACTTGTATCACTTGTTGTTGTTGCATGAGTACCTACAAACATTTAACATACTGTATCATAACTTTTACTTATAAAACCCAAACTTTAACATATAAAACCCTAACTTTTACTTATAAAATTGTAACTTTTACATATTTTCCTTTTTAAGAAAATGTGAGTTCCAATCTGTTTTTATTTCACACATTATAGTTTTTTTGGTTTAAAGTTGTAGTTCTGTAGGTTAAAGTTATGAAATTTATTCTAAAGTTAAGACAGACTTTCATCATCTCTAACTTAACTTTAACAAGGAATATCTTAACTTTAACCAAAAAACAATTAACTTTTACCTGCTGGTGCTGAGTTTGTTTCATATGCTGCTGTTGCATTTGTTTCAGGTGCTGCTGTTGCACTTGTTTCAGGTGCTGCTGTTGCACTTGTTTCTGTGGTTGAAGCGTCGTCAGTGTTTGAAAGATTTAATGACGCTAGAAGTTCATCAACCAGAGACACACTAGCGGCATAACCATCCTCCATAAGGGTTCTTGTCTCCTCATTTGATTGGCTTTTCAAGATAAGGTTGTAGTATTTCCTAGCCATGGTTTGGCGCCAAGGTGTGTACTGCACCTCTTCTGGTTTTTCATTTTCTAATTTGTTCCAAACTGATGACTTGGCAGATTTTGTCCACCTCTTTTTGATGTACTGTTCTGGAATCCGGTTAACCGAATGAAGGTGCAATATCCTAATGCAGTGGTAGCATAACCATCCTGAAGCTTCAAAGTTTTTACACGTACATGATACTGTTTGGCTCTCGTGGATGTATGTTACTCTCTGTGCAGACCAAGGTTCTTCATCAATGGACACAGCATAGAACTCAGTATTTTCTGCATTAGTAGTACCATGTTTTAAAGTTAGGAAAATCAATATAAAAGTTAGCCTTGGTGTACTTAAAGTTATGAAACTTAATTTTTCAGGTTACATAACTTTAAAAATAAAAAACCTAGCTTTAACTTCAGAATTCTAAACTTTAACTTCAGATGCCTAAACTTTTTCAAAATCTTAACTTTTAAAACAAAAAACCTAAACTTTTTACTTAAAGTTATGAAAATATGTATAAAAGTTAGCCCTGGTGAATTAAAAGTTAATAAACTTTATATTTCAGTTTATCAACTTTTATTAAAAAAAGGCATAACTTTTACAGTAAAAAGACTAACTTTAAATTCTGATATTTACCTTGTTTCCAAATTAATTTTGCTGTTGTTGCAATTGAATATCCAAATTCCTCCTCAAAGTCTCTGAATAGTGACAACGTGTAAACTTCTGATGCATGTTTCAACAATCCAGATAGTGGTAAAGCCGAGGATGGAACCGATTTACTACAAGAGAATTCAGCTTGCTTTTCTGTACTTCTCCAACGTTGTATTGTACCTTTGAACAATCTATAGAAATCAGTTAAACTGGTTGTTCTGTTTGCTCTAAATCCGATGGCGTGATTAGTGCTTTCACTTCGTTGTGAAGACAAAATCCCAGCTGAAAAGAAGTCTTTGCTTAGCGCAGGGCACCATTTTTCTCTCAAATTGTATACATTTGTAAACCACTCTTCCCCTATCAACTCATATTGTTGCAGCATTGATCTCCAATTGGTTTCAAATTCAACTACTGTGACACACTTATACAAGCAATAGTTGAATGTCTTCTTAAAAGTTGGATCTCGTTTCAATGCCCCAAATCTGGTAATAGCATTCTGATGCAAATGCCATACACATAATCTGTGTCTTGAATCTGGAAAGACCTGCATATACAACTCAATGTTAAAAGTTGAGATTTTTGAAGTTAAAGTTAAGAAAATTGAAATTAAAGTTAAGATTTATAAAGTTAAAGTTAAAGTTAAGGATAAGTATTCTAAATTTAAACTTTAGGATTCTAAAATTAAAGTTAAGATTTCTAAATTTAAGGTTAAGGATTCTGAACTTAAAGTTAAAGATTTGGAAGTTAAAGTTAAGGACTATGAACTTAAAGTTGAGGAATATGAAGTTAAAGTTAAGGGCTCTGAAAAGGATAAATCTTGGATTTTTACCTGATGGATGGCATTGTTCATTGCTGCATCTTGATCTGTAAAGATTGATATTGGACTTTTTCCCCCCATTGACTTTTTGAAAGTTTGTAGAAGCCACACAAACGACTCAATCTTTTCATCTCCTATGAATGCACAACCAAACATGCAATTGTTCCAGTGGTTGTTTATTCCAACTATTGGAGCACAAATTAGGTTATACCTGTTTGTTCTATACGTCGTGTCAAAAACCACTATATCTCCAAAAATTCCATAGTCTTCCATCATCATAGAGTCCCTCCAAAACAAACTCCTCAATTTACCTTTTTCATCCAATCTAAATCTAAAAAAGAAGTTTGGGTCACCTTCAAGCTCTAAATACATTATGTCAGTTACTGCTTGTGCATCACCTCCTTCTATTTGCTTCATTTTTAACCTCGTGCAGTAATTTAGATGGTCTTTCTTCGAGTGTCCCAAATTTTCTTCACCTCCAGCTTCAATTGCCATGTAGTTAAAGGAAGCCGTGGATGACAGACCTGTCAGTTCAGCATAAAAGAATGTAAATAAAATAATAGTTTCGGCAAAATGTTTAACTTTTACTTCTTCAGACCTGACTTTTAGTACAAAAAGGCTAACTTTAACTTTTAAAACTTTAATTGTCAATAACTTAACTTTAACACCTTATAGTTAATTTTCTTTGTTAAAGTTGTTGTTATTTAGGTTAAAGTTAAGGAAATCGTTGTCAAAGTCAAAAACAGTCTTCATTCTACTCTTACCTAACTTTTACTTTAAAAAGCTTAACTTTAACTTCTAAAACTTTAATTGTCATTAACTTAACTTTAACACCTTATAGTTAATTTTTGTGTTAAAGTTGTGGTTATGTAGGTTAAAGTTAAGGAAATTGTTGTCAAAGTTAAAGACAGTTCTCATTCTATTCTAACTTAACTTTTACTTTAAAAAGCTTAACTTTAACTGAGATGAGTGTGACTTTTATATTTCCAACTTTTTTCATCTTAGAAGGTGATTGCAGTAACAAAAGGATGAGTATCAAAACAATAACTTTTACACAGAACATAAAAGTTTAACTATCAAAATGTAACTATTACCAGATTTTTGCATAGTTTCAATTGCCTCCCTCTTCTCTTCCGTTATTTGCCTTTCAGATCTATGCAAGTAGTGCCATTGACTTCTAGTTAAATCATGGTTGTGCATTATCACATGATTAACAACCTCATATCTGCCTTCAGAATTCATTTTCACTCTCAAGCAAGCCCTACATTGAGTTCTCGTGATCGAAACTTGCCTTGGTTTTCTCTCTTTTTTGGGCACCACAGGAACAACTGTTTGCACTTTTTTCTTTTTGTTCTTTCCATTGTTTGTTACTCCTACTGCTGAACAAACATATGCCTTTTCAAGCACGATTCTTGTCCCAACTTTGAATCTCGTGTTTCCTTTCCTTATGGAAAACCCAACCTCACTAGCATGTTTTTCGTAGAAACTTAGAAGTTCCTCCACTGTTTCAGCAGTGTATCCCATCAGTGTTCCAACAATATCTTGATCCGGTTCTGTTATTGCAATTACCAAAAATCAGCAATTTTTTTTATTATTAAACCTTAACTTTTACGCATAATACTATAACTTTTATTAAAACAAGGCCAACATTTACTAAAACAAGTTTTACTTCTATGCATAGAACTTTAACTTTTAAACAAGGCTAACTTTTATGCATCAAACTATAACTTTTATGCATAAAACCATGTAAATTCTTTATTAAAATCTAAGCAAATATTTTAAACTTTACATTTCAATACTTAACTTTTACTCTAAAAACCTCAACTTTAACTTTGATATCTGTAACTTTTTCAAACACCTATTTTTCAGCCAAACCAACACATTTACATAACTTTTACAGGAATATCTCTAACTTTTTCATTCATAACTATAACTTTAACTTTGAACGTATAAACTATAACTTTTATGCATAACTATAACTTTACATTTTACTTACTTAACTTTTACTCTGAATACCTAAACTTTAACTTTGATATCTGTAAGTTTTTCAAACACCAATACTTCAGCCAAACCAACACATTTACGGATTTACCTAACTTTAACAGAAATATCCCTAACTTTTACATTTATAACCATAACTTTAACTTCAAACATATAATTAATTATTCATACCTTCAGAATCAGAAACAATATGTTGTTCTTCAGCTTCCATTGCCTCCTCTTCTTCACGTTCCTGTGCCAAAGCATTGTTTTCGATGCAATTGTTGAGAACGTCCTCCATTGTTGCATCTTGAATATCTGGTTCAACAGGAACTTGAATTCTTTGAGTGGATTGAATCACACTCCTAATTAGGTTTTCCATTTTTTTTTCTTCTTCCTTTTGTTGAGTGGATTGCGTTCTTCTTCCTTCTCTTCAGTTTGGATTTCAATGTCCTTCTTCCTTCTTCCTTCTTCCTTCTCGTTTTCGATCGTTTTTGTTGTTTCTCTCTCCTATTTCGATCGATTTCGATTGAGTTCTTCTTCCTTCCTTCTTCCTTCTTCCTTCTTCCTTCTTCCTTCCTTCTCGATTTCGATTTTTCTGCGATTTTTTTTGTGAGCGTTTTCTCTCTCCTCTTTCTTTCTTTGCGTGATTATTTCTTTCTTTCTTTTTTCTGCGCGTTTTGTTTACTCCGTTCACACGTGTGACAACTTGGTGCACATTAATATTAATGTGCACCTGTTGCACACAAGACCTTTTGTAAATCTAAACTCTTCAAATGATAATTAGAGGCTTTCATCCTATCTAAAACATTAATACTTCCAATCCTTGCTTTCTCAATGAGTGGAAATGTCGTTGTAAGGTCTTCAAACAGACTAGGCACGTTAACGGAGCAATAAAGTTCGAGATTTTTGATATTACTACTACAAGTATTATCTGGATTGATCACCCATTCCGTATTAAAAATACAAAGATGAAAACTCTCAAGCTGGTTAGTTCCTGTATTGTTAACATTACGAAGCCTGCTATGCTGTTGTCCACCCTTAAAAGAAGCCTTCTTTAGCTTAGGAAATTTCGAAAGTTCAAGGGTTTCAAACCAAAACGCGCAATCATCAAACTCTAGATGTTCAATATTTGGACAACAAATACCTAAGTTACTCAATGCTTCATCACCCAGCATAACATGTGACAACCATATCTGTCGCAGGGAAGAAAAGTTGCCGACATTGTAGCTAATAAGGTTGGTACTTGTAAACTTGCACCATCGAACACTGAGGGATTGTAACTGTTCCGGCGGCGGACTCGGAACAGGAAAAGGATGACTGACTCCCGACTGAGGTTGCTGACTGGATCCTGCACAGTGAAGCCGTTAACTAGCCTCGGGGGTGATCCGAGAATTACCCCTCCGATGCTTAAGTCAGATTATGCTGGTAGCTCTGTAATAAATGCTCATAAGAATGATTGGATTGGAATTGCGTACCTTTGGCATTGATGGGGGTCCGTATATATAGACGGGTTATTTGTACGGAGGACCCGGGTTATTACCCGTTGGTACTTGTAAACTTGCACCATCGAACACTAAGGGATTGTAACCAATTTGAAGCCAGTAAAACCTGGTAGGGGAATTTGTAACATAAATCTCCCTCAAACACCTCCCTACAATACCAACGAGAGTCTTTTGTTTGCACAGAAACACACAATTTGTCAACCTTAGTTTTTCCAACCAAATACATTAACCGATCAACATGTTCAAACTCGTCGTCAAGTACAGCCAAATCCAATTTAAGTTTGAATACTGCAGACTTTTCATGGTTTATTCGAACCAAGTTAGTAGCCACAAAATCCATGAATTTGTCCCTTATTTCACAAATATCAGGGGTTTCACTTTCACCAGAAAGTAGTAATTGTAGTGCAAAAGAGTTGTGATCATAATGCAAAAATTTGAAAATGTTGTAAGAAGTGCATACTGTTCTCATGTACCTGGATAGAATAGATGTTCGACCAGCATCTTTTACAGGAACATATGATAGAATTTGGTGGATCATGTGTTCCGGCAACTGCGATATTCGGTCCCCTTTGTTTATCAAGGGTGCACGTTGTTTGTGTATGAGACAATTCCCCATTATTGATTACACACACCTTAATGGTTCATAAGAAAAAGAAAAAAAATAGTGCAATAAACGTAAATTTAAAATATTAATCTGAATTGTATTGAAAAACATAACAAAAATAGTGAATAATTAGTCAAATCGAGCAAAGATAGGAAACATAAATAGTAGTAGTCCTAATAGAATACTAAACGTGCAATAGTTGGCTTTCAGATCATCAAAAAAAGATTAATCAGAATATACAATAAATTAATTATAATGATTTATTCTTAATGATAGAGTATAAAACTAATATTGGGGCTTCAACCATCCGCTTAAGCTTTTGGTTGAGTTGGTCCTTTTAACATGGTATCAGAGTCAACGTGACGCAAAGGTCACGGGTTCAAATCTCATCCACCCCTCATTTCAAAGTGGAATATTTCGCGCTAGGTATGAGGAGGCCTATACTGCATCCACACTTCAAGCCCTTTCATGTGAGGGGGCGTGATAGAGTATAAAATTAATATTAGGGCTTCAACCATCAGCTTAAGCTTTTGGTTGAGTTGGTTCCTTTAACACTTAATTATATATACTCCCTCTGATGAACAGGAATTCGAATCTAACTGCAGAGCAACAGTATGATATGAAATAATTATGAATACACAACCCTAATTAAACTTAAGGATTTAAGAAGTAATTGTATGCTCATAATTTCATAAATTCATAGTTTAATAAAAATACGTACTACTCCTGTGTACGTAGAACTAAATTAGAAATTACAAAGAGATTAAGGAATTTACCTAGAAAGGCGAGATTGGGGAAGACGGGATTAGCAGAAAAACGTGGTCAGGTTGTGCTTCAGTCGTGATCATTCTGATGAATAGCCGTGCGAATACTACTCTTCACTCCAAATACTAATAAGGCTCTAGATTCTTTATTTATTTTTTTAGAGGATAGAATTTGATTAGGAAGTAATTAAAAAATAAATATAAAATATTCAAAATAAAAACTAAACTAATCTAATCTAAAAAGATATAGGAGTTTTATTTTAACTCAACAATTTAATAAAATACGTGCATCGCACGAGTTAAAATCCAGTAGATATACGAAGGGTAGGTTTTTTTTTTTTTATAGCATTCGGAGCGCCATGTAAGATTTCCACGTCATCATACATATAACTAATTAAGAGATGAATTTTATAGGAGTCAACCACTGGTAAAAAAAAAAAAAAGATAAATTTTTCTAGGAGTCCAAATAGAATTATAGATAAATAATACTTAGGATGTGTTTGGTTGTTAGAGGATTCACCAAAAATTAGAGGATTTTTTCATCAAAAAAAAAATTAGAGGATTTGACCAATTTAGAGGTTTGACCAATTCAATCCTCTAACATAGGTGTTTGGAAGTTAGAGGATTGGGATGAATCCTCTAATTCCAAAAAGTTGCTCTATGTAGCTTTTTCAATTAGAAGATTGTGTTGGGTAAGTTGAAAAGACAATTTAATCCTCAAGGTGAAATATGGTTGATATACTTTTTTCTTTTCTTTATTCACTTTTGTACTTAACTTTACTACTTTGCTTACCTTTTTATTTTAAATTTTATTTAACTAGACCTCTTAAATAGATGACGTAAAATAAAATTAAAAAATGAGTTTCTTTTATAGTATGAATTTATGTAAAAAAATATTTCTTAGTCAATCCTAATTTGCAAATTAGGCATTTAATCATTTATTTTCGTAAAAGTTGTTAATGAGATTAACAAATTTACAATTTTTTTTTGAATGAAGCCTAAAAGGCACTTCATTTTCATTGCTTAAAACATCACCACTTAAACACAAAAGAACATATGACGGAAGATTACTACCCAACAAACGTCAACCCTTGACCCACGACAATCAACGAGCGATCTCGTGGGCAACAATATTATTACTTCTACCAACAAAAGACCAATAAACATTAAAAAAAAACTCAACACAAAACAAAGAAATAATATTTTCAATTTTATATATAGGAATGTTGTTTAATTATTTTTCATGTTACTACATTTAATTCAAAAAAAATCTAACCATACATATTCATATATTTAGTAATTACTAATTCTCTATAATTAAATAAGTCAATGTCCTTATTTGTAATTTTACACAATCAAACATCTATTATATATCAGCTATTTACCAAACACTTTTACAAAATCAGCTAATACAATCAGCTAGTCAAACAAGCTAATACCAACAGCTAGTCAAAACTGCTAATACAATCCGCTACCGCTAACAGCTAACCGCTTGTTGCCAAACAAGTCCGTGTAACCGTCTTAGTGAAATGAAGGTAGTATTTGATTCTCCATATTTATTACAAAGTACATAGTATTATTATGCATGTGAAAACACTATTATGTTGTAAAATAACTAGGCCTGTCAAACAGGTTGGTCGGGTCGGGTTGTAAAAAGTTATTTTTGGGTTTGAGTTGAATCGGGTCGGTCACTTTCAGGTTCGGGTTGACCCAACGGGTTGAGAGATTTTAAAACGTGCAGTATATTTTCATTAATTTAGGTGATACATATACAAAATATGGGCACAAATTAAAATGCAAAGTATATTTTCATTAATTTAGGTGATACATATACAAAATATGGGCACAAATTAACAAATTTTCCTACACAAGTTTATATTTAGTCAAATTCAACCATAAAATGACGTATAATTCAAATTAAAATCATATTACACACAATAATAGTAAAAATAACATATTTATTATGCTTAAATTTTCTCATAATCTCATTTATTACTATAAATACAATGATTTTCATTGGTCGGGTCCAAAACGGGTTTGATTGGGTTTTGACCCATTACTTTCCAAGTTGCTCGAATTCGGATAAAATCGGGTTATGGGTCTCAAATTCTTGTTCAAGACCCACTATTTTCGGGTCAGATTCAGGTCAATTCTCGGGTGGGGTCAATTTTTAACGGGTCTAAAAATAACATATCCCAAATCCAGTAATTATGTTTTGAATTTTTTTTACCCCCATGTCATAGACTTATTTTAATAATAGAATCTACAAAAGAAGATTACTGTCATAATCTCATTTCTGAAATGCATAAAACAAATAAATTTATTATTAAATATATCTTGACATCAATCCGACCTTAGCTCAGTTGGCAGAGCGGAAGACTGTAGTGGTACACACAGCTATCTTTAGGTCGCTGGTTCGATTCCGGCAGGTCGGATTTTTTTGCCTTTCGGATATTTTTGCCTTTCTAATTGTAAGACAATGAAGTCATGAACAAAACCGACAGCCAACGTAGTCCAATAATAGATACTCCGTACTACGACTTGTGGACATATTCCAAAATAAAGGAGATGTGTTTTTAATATTTATGTGTATAAAATCAATGATTTTTGTATTTTAAGTTGTGTTTTGAAAACAAAAAATATTAAATCAGATAATCTTTAAGGGATAAAGGGAGTAACATATACTACGCGCAGTAAACATATTCCAATATAATGGGCCATGAGGTTCTCAAAGAAATGATTTCGGTTTTCGGTCAAATTAAAGCACATACTTTCCATTTTATGGTCCTACTTCGTATTACTTTATCATACATGAATAGATGCTACATTGTGAAATTACTAATCACGTACTTTGTTTGCAAACCCGTTACAACTTACAACACCTCTCTAAACGGTCCAAGTAGCCTAATTAAACTTTAAAAAGGCAAGTACGTAATAATCATGTAATAACATAACAAAAACAAAAACTATCAAGTGAAATATTGTTAATATTACGTGCTACTCAGGTATTAATATATATTTTCATAATATCAAATTTCATAAGTTTATCAATATACTCCCTCCGTCCCTTAATACTCGCACCGGTTTAACCGGTGCGGAGTTTAAGACATTTGAAATGACTTATTAATTTAATGGTGTTAGTTGATAGTGATGTATTTTTTTAATATTGTTAGTGGAAAATGTGTAAGGGGTGGAGAGTGGTGAGTGGAGGATGTGAATTTTTAAATAATTTTTTGTAAAGAATAGGGGACAATGATAGAGTGACCCTAAGGGTTGGTAACCCTTTCAATATTGAATTTTGATTGGTTACAAATGCATTCAAACTTTACATACAACACTCTATCTTCAATTAATTATGCATATATATTATTTTATGTTATATGTATCTTAGGGGTTGTCAACCCTTAGGGTCAACCAAACATTTTCCAAGAATAGAGGTGTAGGTGGGGTAGTACTTAAGTGTGAGAAATAATATAATATTGATAAAAAAAATCCATTTATAGAAGCGGTGCAAGTATTAAGGGACGACACGAAAAGGAAAGCGGTGCGAGTATTAAGGGACGGAGGGAGTATATTTTTATAATATCAATTTTATATGTTTATCAATATATATTTTACTAGATTAGATATCGTGCATGCACGTATATTCTACGGAGTAAAATTATTTGGCCAACTTTTTTTTTACTATAAAACATCCGTTTCCAAATGATTTTTACATTTTACGTTTTAGTTCGTTTCATAATGTTTTACACTTTACTTTATTCTGTTTTTTGACATGAAAATTTACTACCTTACCCTTCTTATCCCATAATATTTACAATTTTCCACTCACTTACTCTTATTTAATTCATTTTTTTCTTATACCCACCGATCTTATTACACATTTCTCTTACTTTATCCACATTTTATTATATTCAACTAATTTTTCCTTTTTTATCTTAATATTTGTGTAAATAACAACCGTAAAGATCTTTATGAAACGGAGATAGTACAATATAGTTGACTAAAATATTTCTCTCCCTAATACTCTATAATTAAAAAATCTCGAACATATACTCATTTAATCATTACAAACTTTTATATAAGGCGGTCTTACACAAAAGACCACCTTGGTGTAATATAAGTTAAGTTATGAAACCAATTAGTTAAACAATAGAACCAATTAGTTAAGCAATCAAAGCGGTCTTTTCGGCAAGGTGGTCTTGCACAAAAGTTTACATTTAATCATGATACGAAGTATGCAAATTTCCGTCCTGCTACATATTACATAATGCTTGATCGATACGCTAATTTAATTTGACAAAAATATTCGATATATTTTTTTTCGAGGGGAAGAACAAAATATTCGATATATTAATACGGAGTATGCTGATTTGACTAAAATATTGAGTAAATATATTTTTTATCATTAATATATCGAATTGATTAAAATACTAACACAAATTATTTTTAGCAAATTATAATTATGTGCCATATATTATTTCCATTAATAAATAAATATTTTTTCCATACAAAAACAGTTAATAAATAAGATTTTTAGGATAACTATTTTTCGTGAGAAATTTTACAACAGGAAGTGATACGTGTCACTCCTGATGTCTGTTTAAGTATAATGTAATACATACGTAGTTGATAGATTTGTTAATGGTCAAACAAGTGTATTGACGTATGTGCAAAAATTGAATGTGTCAGCTATTCTGAAACGGAAGGAGTAATACACTAATACTCGAGGGCGTCAAAATCGCAGCCAGGCATGTATTATGAAATACATGCCATGTGCTTGTTTGTAATTTCCCAGCCATTTTGAAATTGTTGAATAGTCAACCCCGTTTGCCAACTTGGATCCCGTTACTGCCAATTTTGTAATAGGAATACCATTTTAAAATATTTAGCACCATTTTTGTGATATTATTACCACTTTATAAAATTTATTACAAAACGAGTACCGTTTAAGGAAAATGAATTTCATTTAGAAAAAGTTTAGTACCATTTTTGTAATACCAATACCATTTTTCTAATGAATTGCCAACTCAGCAATGCCAAGTCAGCACCCCGTTTTACAAGTGTACAATACCGTTTTACATTTCCCCCCAAAAATATTTACCATTTAGATTTACCTTTTTATTTGGAGTTGGCATGTTTTTGCAAATACATGCCTGGCATGTATTTGGACTTCCTCCTAATACTCAAGTGTCTAGGCTCCTAATTTATACTACATCCGTTTCAGAAAAAACTTTACACATTCCGTGTTAGTCCGTTTCATATTGTTATTTACATTGTGTTTTTTCCTACATTTGGACATAAAAAGTAACTATTTTACCCTTCTTAAACCACATCATTTATAATTTTCCACTCAATTTCTCCTGCTTTATTCATTTTTCTCTTACAACCACTCACTTTTTTTTTTCACTCTCTTACTTTATCTATTTTATTATACTCACCTATTTTTTCACACACTCTCCCTTTTTTATCTTACTATTTATACAAATAGTAACTGTAAAGATCATTATGAAACAAAGGTACGGAGTAGTAGATTAAGTTACTCAAACATTGATAAACATTAAGTAAAGGCACGTACATGTAGCAACTGCTTTATTTAGTTTACGAGTACAACACAAAGTACATTTAACAACATTAGCTAGCTAAGCGCCAGGTTAATTATTACTGGATACACGGAAGATGAACTGATCGAAACAATTGGTGCGCAGATTACCAGCGCTATGCGCATCTCCCTGGTGCGGTAGCAACAGGGCGGCTACAATGCAAATTACCACAACATTTTATCCAAAGGAAGCATTCTTGGCCTAAACCTTTACAAGTAAGAGTGTTGCTTTCATCAACCCATCCAAACTGCAGGATGTTTGAAAGAGGATTTCCGTAAGGGAAGGTAGAAGTGATGAAAGGAACTTGGCGAATGCCGGAGCCGGGTTGAGGCATGGTTGCCACAACCACAAGGGCAACTATTAGGACCAAACTAACACTCTTGCTCATCATCACCATATTTCCAAATGTGGTGTGTTTTTGTCAAATATTGTGTAATCTCGTCTCATTCTCATTAATCACACACGTATATATAGTACAACTCAGTTACCTAAACCCTAGGTACACATTAGGTAACTTACCATAGTTAGGACTCTACAGAATATTCACAGAATAATATCTAATATCTTAACATATCTTAACATCCCCCCTCAAGGTGGAGCATGTAGATCTCGAATGCCCATCTTGTTCAAAAAAAACTCAAATTGCGCCTTCCCCAACGCTTTGGTGAAGATATCTGCTAACTGAACCTTCGTCGACACGTACGACGGACTGATGATCCCTTCCTTGATTGCATCTCGAATGAAATGACAATCTGACTCGATGTGTTTTGTCCTTTCATGGAACACCGGATTCTGTGCGATATGTAACGCAGACTGACTGTCGCAATACATCCTCATGCCTTGGTCGTGTGTTACCCCCAAGTCGCGTAGTAGTTGTTTCAACCATTTCAACTCACACGTCAGAGCTGCCATCGATCGATATTCTGCCTCAGCAGACGACCGAGAAACAGTATGCTGTTTCTTGGTCTTCCAAGAAACTGGCGACATACCAAGTGACACAAACCATCCAGTCACCGACCGACGCGTCATTGGACACCCTGCCCAATCCGAGTCGCACCACCCCTCCAACTGCAACGCACTGTCCGACCGAAGTAGTATACCTTGACCCGGACACTTCTTCAAATATCTCACTACTCGCAAAGCTGCTTCCCAATGTGCCTCCTTTGGTGCTTGCATAAATTGAGATAGGACATGTACAGAGTAGGCAACGTCTGGTCGCGTGACAGCCAAATAAACCAGACGTCCGATCAGACGCCTATACTGCTCACCGTCCGACAGGTCTGGCCCGTCTGCCAATGCCAACCTATGATTCTGTTCCATGGGAAAGTCCACAGGCTTTGCTCCCAACAATCCGGCCTCTGAGATGATGTCGAGGGCATATTTTCTCTGACATACATAGAACCCTTGACTACTTCGTGCCACCTCTAACCCAAGGAAGTACTTCAGAGCCCCGAGGTCTTTCATTTTAAAACACTCCTTCAAGTATGCCTTAAAACTCTCAAGCGCAAACTTGTTATTGCCTGCGATAATCATGTCGTCCACATAAATGAGCACACTCAGCTGCAACATACCTTTAGACAGAGTAAAGAGAGAATAATCGGGCAGCGACTGTCGAAATCCATAGTGCGTCAATGCCGTCGACAACTTCTGGAACCAACATCTAGGTGCTTGTTTCAACCCATACAACGACTTTCTCATTCGACACACTTTGTCAAAGTGATTCTTCTGGAATCCAGGAGGAATCTTCATATAGATCTCTTCCTCCAAGTCACCGTGCAAGAACGCATTGTGGACGTCCATCTGATGCACGTCCCACTGTTTGACAGCTGCGACAGCTAGGAAAGTTCGAATTGTCGCCATCTTCGCGACGGGAGCAAATGTCTCATTATAATCCAACCCTTCCTCCTGATGATTCCCTAAACATACCAATCGAGCCTTCAGTCTCAACAAATTCCCATCCTCATCACGCTTCTCAGTATACACCCATTTACTCCCCAGTGCTTTCTTCCCTTCCGGTAAATTTTCCAACGTCCATGTCCCCTGTTCCTCCAACGCGTCGATTTCAGCAGCCATTGCCTGACGCCACCCCTCATGCTGCATCGCTTGTTTAAAACTCTTAGGAACTTGCCCTTCTTGCAATGCTGCTATATAATGCCTGTGCTTTGACGAAAAACGCTCATAATTAACAAAATATGTGATAGGATAAGGAGTACCTGAGAGTGATGACGCCGTAGGTGTTTTGTCGGAAGTACTATATTTTCCCCGTATTGTATGTATCACACAGTCTTTCAGCTTTGTCGACGGAAACTTCGCACGCTTCCCCCTTCCTAACTCCGTATCCTCCACACACTGCCTTGTCTCACTCTCGTCACTACCCGTCGTCGCCTCTACACCTGTCTGTGAGGAGACGACGTCTGAATCCACTCGACTAGGAGTTTCATGTTGTTGTTCCTCCCTCACAGGCGACGACACTCCCCTGTCGTCACCACTGGTCAATGACACCCCCTCATCAGCTCCCGGATGCGACAATACCCCCTCAGTATCACCTGTAGGCGGCGACACCCCAGCAGTATCACCTGCACGCGACGACACGGTCTCAGGACCCGTAGTCCCACTCTCATCCAAACTCCAATGGTCAAGCCCCCCATGACCATCATGCACCAGTGGCAACACATCCGATTCATCTACAAAAGGAAACGTCCCTTCATGAAACTTGACATCCCGTGAGACGAAGAACTCATGTGTCTCTAGATCATAAAGTTGCCATCCCTTCCTGCCAAACGGATAACCCAAAAACACACATCGGCGACTCCGAGACTCAAACTTATCCCCTTTACACCGGAGATTATATGCATAACACAGACACCCAAACACGCGGATAGGCACATACGATGGTGGTTTACCAAACAACATCTCATAAGGTGTTTTATTGTCAAGGATCGGGGTAGGTGTACGGTTTATCAAGTAACAGGCGGCCAAAATACATTCCCCCCAAAATTTTATTGGAAGATTTCCTTGAAAACGTAACGCCCTCCCAACATTCAAAATATGTTGGTGTTTTCTCTCGACTCTCCCATTTTGTTGAGGCGTCCCAACACACGACGACTCAAACAGAATCCCATGTTGACGAAAATAATTTTGTAAGCAATTGAATTCGGTACCATTATCACTGCGTACTACTCGAAGGGATCTATTAAACTGACACTTAATCATGGCAACAAAATTAAGAAATGTCGATGCAACTTCCATTTTATTACTCAGTAAATAAATCCACACCTCTAGAATAATCGTCAACAATGGTAAAAAAATACTTTGCCCCACAAGACGAGGAAGTCTTGTAGGGTCCCCATAAATCAAGATGAACCAATTCAAATGGCGACTAGCACGACTAACACTAACTGGAAAACTCTCCCTACATTGTCTCGCCCGCGGACATACATCACAAATTGTTTTATTCTTCCTAATCTTATGACTCACTTGAGGAAGTAACTGCAACACTTTTTCCGACGGATGCCCCATCCGTTGATGCCACAAGTCGACCACACACTCCACTGCTAGCACACGAACCTTTGGAGCCCCACGGAAAAAATATAGTCCTTCCTGTCGATCACCTACGCCAATCACCATCCTCGTCGAGCGGTCCTGAAGAACACACATTTTGTTAGTAAATTGAGCAGCACAATGTAATTCGTCACTTAATTGAGTTACAGAAATTAAATTGCAGTTCAATTTAGGCACAAATAGAACATTATCGAGCACGAAACCATCCTCCAAGACCACCGAACCATATTGGTTTGAATTTGCAGGTTGACCGTCCGGCAACACAACCTGTTGATTTCTTGATGTCTTGATATTTCTCAGGATTGAAATATCACCCGTCACATGACGTGATTCCCCACTGTCAACAATCCATCGTAAATCAAGATTACCTTGCAACTTGTTTGAAGGTCGTGACAAGATGTCAACTATTTGCTGGACTTGCTCCTTCGTCACCCCAACAAGCTCATGATTGGTTGTCGTCACTGCACCCTGCGATCCGTCTCCACTCGTCACAGTGGTTGTCGCCCCTCCTGTGGCATTGCTCACGGCATTGGCACGAGCGACACCACTGGTCGACGACGCTGCCCCACGAGCTACTCTGCCTCCTCTAATCGACGTCCTGCCTCCTCGACCAGGCCCTCGTCCACCTCGTTTCTTCTCATCCCACCATTCAGGAAATCTAATCAGCTGATAACAAGTTTCTTCCTCATGACCCTCACGATTGCAATGACCACAAAATCTGCCACTGACATCTCCCGACCTCGACCGAGCCTTAGTCTCGACCTTGAACGCCATGACACTCTCCGGACCTCTCGCAGCCTTGGCGCGCATGGTCTCGGTATTCATAACCGTCTGGTACGCCTCGTCGAGTCCTGGCAACGGCGATCGTGCTAACAGTTGTGCACGAATGGCTTCATAGTGATCATCCAGGCCAATTAGGAAATAGTGCAGACGATCTTCATCGTGAATGTCCCCCACCTGCTTCGCTATATTACACGTACAACCCGCACATACACACCTGGGAACTCGTGCATACTGTACGTACTCCTTCCATACCTTCGACAAGCGGCCATAGTACTCCATGACGCCCTCAGACGTGCCCTGCTTGCAACCACTCAGAGCCATCTTAATATGGCAGACCCTGGTGCCCGACACGACGCAGTACCGCGTCCTCAAATGACTCCACAACTCGTGAGCAATATCAAAGTCCTCCAGATTCGAACGCAAACTCTCGTCAATGGTGTTTGTGATCCAAGACACCACCATCGAATTGACCGCAATCCAATGTTTCATCTTCGTCTCGTCCATAATGGGTTCCTTCACAGAACCGTCAAGAAATCCAAATTTGAATTTTGAAATCATCGAGCGACGAACGGCTTTGGCCCATTCATCGTAGTTCGATGCTCCTCTCAGTTTCACAGGGGTGATAACAATACCGGGGCCGTCGCCTGACCCGAGATAGTAGTCTAGGTCGACGGCGGCGGCGATGACCTTTGGTGGTGCCTCCTCATCGGAACTCATGGTGATACACATTAGGTAACTTACCATAGTTAGGACTCTACAGAATATTCACAGAATAATATCTAATATCTTAACATATCTTAACAGTTTTACTTTTGGTTGATAATCAACATTGGGCAGAGGCACCCTTTTTATATAGAGGTTATCATCAATACGTACCACTCAATCAAATGATATTATCTTATCACTTACCACGTGCTTTTTAGGGCATGCTTGGATTAAGGGTAATATATTAAAGGGGTAATAAAAGTCAAACTAAGGCAATTGAAGGTGATAATGAGGGGATGAAGTGGTGGCAAAGGGAACAAGCTAGTGTTGGCAAGAAAAAAATAAAAGGGAAGGGGGAACAAATACCCTCATCATGGGGGGAGTAGTTACCCACCATCCCACTAGGGTGATTATTACCCTCATTTGGGGGTAATTACTTCCCCCCTCCTCCCTTCTCCTCACAACACCACCACTACCACAACTTCTCATCACAATACCACCACACCAACCTCCTTGCAACCACCTCAATTCACCTTCATTGTCCTTTTATTATGGTGGTTTGACTTTTATTACCCCCATAATCCATTACACCCAATCCAAGCGTGCCCTTAAAGAATATAATTATGGGGTGAAGAATTAGCTAGGGTCGTGACAATCGTTATCCTTGGTTTTTAGCTAATAATGCCATATGCTGATATGCAATGTGTATATGTTTTAATCAAATCTATATAATAACGTACGTCGATGTATTCTCCATTGATGAAATATGATGTTAATCATATCCGTATGAATCATAAACACATCTAAAATCAAGAACTCTCACTTTAGAACAGTAAAATTACCGCATTGTCTCTAAAATCTTTATTTGAAAAAATCAAATTTCACTAAGGAATAATGTTTTTTTTTTTTTACTGATTTACCCTTACATACTCCAATTTTTTATGTAGCTTATAGTTAGCAAATAGGAAAAAAAATACTTTGTACTTTTTACTTGGCTCAATATATTCCTCCTAAAAGTTTTGTAACCCAATGTACAATTTGTATTTCTTATAAGGTACTCTGTATTACCTATAAGTGAAGTACACAAAAATGAAAATTTATACAAATGAAGTAAATTGCGGAGTACTATGCTAACCAATTTAAATTATCTACATAAGTAATTCTCCGTATAATGAAACTTACATTATATATAAAGACAAATTATTTTTTACCACCTAAAAAAATCAAAAAAATTATTTTTTACCACCTAAAAAAGTTATTTAAAACTTGTTTTTTACCACCTAAAAATGAAAAAATAAATAAAAACATTATGTGGAGGGACACTCTAACGGTAATATATCTAATATGTTCTCTTCTTCCATGATTTTATGTATTTAACTCCATTCTTTTCCCATTTTTTATTCTTTTTATGAATTCACGTGATTTTTTCTCTCATTGATTCACAAAATTAACAAAATTCAATGGAAATGAAGAGAGGAGGGTAAAGGAGTTAAAGAAAATAGCAGAGGGAGTTCATAAAATTGGAGGAAAATTGAATTAGTAAGCCCCGCATAACAATTTCATAATTTTTTTTCTTTTTTTTCAGGTGTTAAAAAACAAGTTTTAATTTTTTAGGAGGTAAAAATTAAATTTTTGATTTTTTTAGGTGATAAAAAAAATTTATCCAGTTAAGTGAAGTTTTTAAAAATTAATTTTAAAATCATATAAATACCCGAGACATCGTCCGGGCCAATATTACAATATCACTCGTACGTATCCGTGTGCCCGGCCGGCATCGGGCCCTGGCCCCTGGCTTACACTCTCTCGTATCGGATTCTTCATTTCACATATTGGCATACACTCTCTCGTATCGGATTCTCCATACCAAATCCTCCTCTCCTAAAACCTCCATTTTCTCTTCACTCCTACCCCATTTTCTCTCCCCAGTCTCTCCTCTCCTCGCCGCCATTCTGCAGCGCTTTCATGGCCGGCGGCGATAAAGCTCCGAACAGTAAGCCAAGCCCTATCGTTCAGCCGAAGGACGATGCTTACCTCGCAGCAGTCATCCCTAAGCGAATCGCTCAATTCGAGTCCATTAAAGCTCAGCAAGCTCTCGATCGTCTTTCCCTTTCCGGCGACCTCATCAAGTTCCGTCCTCCTTCCTCTTCTCTCTCTCGTTCATTTTCTCTATCCTCAGATGATTTTTGACTGATTTTTGTGTGTTTTTGAAGGATTACATTGCCGGATGGAAATGTGAAGGAAGGAAAAAAATGGATTACAACTCCATTCGACATTGCCGCGCAGATTTCGAAGGGTCTGGCTTCGAATTCGTTGATTTCTAAGGTTAACAGTGTTCTATGGGATATGTACAGGCCTCTTGAGGATGACTGTGATTTGAAGCTGTATAACTTTGATACCGATGAAGGCAGAGATACTTTTTGGCATTCCAGTGCTCACATTCTCGGTCAGGTAAACTTCAGGCTCTCCCTTTTTTTTTCTTTTCAAAAGAATGAGTTTTTCCTAAATTGTGGTGTTCGTTTTGGAATGATTGATTGTGTTTTGGTTTATTGTGATTTGTTTGTTTTGTAGGCTCTAGAGACGGAGTATGGATGCAAGCTTTGCATTGGACCGTGTACTACTCGTGGTGAGGTGAGTTTTATGTTTTCTGCTTTTGTATTGGTCCATTGACTTTTGAAGTTTATGCGCATTGATAATTGAAGTGACAAATGATGTAGAGTAAAACAAAAAGTAAGGTAAATGCACATAAACTATGAATGTAGCCAGGAATTTATTACGAATGAGGAATGGGATGTGAATATGTAAATCAATTGACATCTCATCATGGAATCAACAAGAAAATGTGAGGAAAAGAAATGAGAAATGAAATTCAGGTTTACTCATTCATCTAGAGGAGGGTTGCCTGGTTTATGAGCTACTTTAACAACTTTGTGCAGAGTTACTATGCGTCTATGCTTCACATCTTCATTGTCTCAAACTAGGATGATTAATATGGTGTTCATCTCTTGAATCCTAATTGTTGTGTTATTCTTTCTTATAGAGTAATTTTTTGCACTAGTTGGATAGAGAGAAACTTCTAATTGGCCGTCCTTGAATAATATTTTCAATTAAAATTAGTCAATGCTCTTTTGTGGAAACTGAATATTTTGACAGTGCATCTACGGCTACTACCTTCATCGCCCACCATGAGACTAGGAGAGTAGGAAGTGAAAAGATAAACATGATAGATAGTTGTACATGTACTTCTAAATAATCTCCATGGTCTATCTCAGTAATCACTGTCATTGTAGAGGCTAAGCTGTTAAATCTAGTCAATATTGGTAATGTCATTATTGTGATTCTCTATAGATAACTTATTGAAGTGTTGAACAACATGAGTTGCGTCGTGTTGATGGACTTCAAGATAAGATCTTAGCTAGAATTAGAAATATATGGTCTATGGAGGGCTGTATATGAACTTATCTTGCTTGAATATGGTCCACCAAAATCTTGGGTTCACCATTCACTTAAGACCTCCCATAGCGATCTCAAAAACGCAATATATACACCCGAGAAGTACTCCGTAGTGTATTATAGCCAATAGGTGTAATGTTGGTGAAATATCAATAAATATTCTTATACTCCTAGTTCATTAGAGCATCAACAACCTTGACTGTTGCTTGTTGTCAAGTGGTAGTTGACCTTTCTAGAAACTTACAATGTTAACTTGCATTGCTGTTAATATCTGACCCCTTGGCAATCACGGGAAGCTAGCAAATATGTTTTAGATTCTTTTGGGGTTACTTTGGGCTGTCCGAGTATTATTTTTCCTGATTTTTATGTTTAACTAATGTTATTTAGATTTAGTATATAAATAATAATATTCTTATAGTGTAATTAATAGAAATAATATTGATTCACAAAACAATATTATTTTTATATTCATTGATTTTAAATTCAATAAAAAACTTATAAGTTGTTAAATTAGTAATTGAGTATGAGAGAGAATCCGAGGTTAGGTATATGTAAAAAGTAGGTGAAAGAGAGTGGTACCTCGGGTCAAGATTGTAACGAAAAATAGGGGTTGAAGTAAGATGTAAGTCAAGTTAGTGGAAAATGAAATGGGAGAAGCTGAATGATGAGAGATAAATTAGTTTACACTTCACCAAGGGTCAAAGATGATGGTGTTCTAAGGTCATGTTAAACAATGTAAATTTTAAAACATTTTCTTAGTAGGTCCATGTAGGACCTATTACGTATAATATTAATCCCTTGTTAATATGCCATGTGATTATTAAATATGGAGTAGGTTAAATTCTTATTTACTAAACACTGATTTGGACCATGATGCTAACCAGTTATTTTCCCTAAATTAGCATACTATGGATTAGTGCCATTGAATGGTCCATATACTGTAATGGGCATATACAATATTAGCGTATACTATATTTAATCATTACACTTAAAATATATACCTGTATTACTAAATATAATACTACCTCTGTTTTTTTAGTTTTATTTTTTATTTTTATCATACTAGTGGATACGTAGATAAAGAATTTTTTTGAAAAGGTGGGTGAGTGTAAGAAAAAGTCGATAGAGTGAGTAAAAAGGTGGATGTCTATAAGATAAATGTGGTAAAGCAAGAGTGAGTTGAAAGGTGGAAGTATTGAGGGAGTAAGAGGTTTAAAGGGGTGTACCAAAAATGGACGTGGAGGCCAATGTAGATCCACACCTCCATAGAGAGGTGTGGATACAATTGTAAGTGCTTTGCTATCTTTCTCCTTATTACGTCAAAGCCATTTGGTTTCCTTATATAATTGTACTATATGTCATCAAGTTTAATATGTAAATCATGCTCAACAAGCATGACTTTTAGGCCCATTGTGTGGTAAAGTAAATACTGGGTTGTGCTAACTTCTAGCAAGTATCTTTGCCTTATGTCTTTCATTTGGAAGGTGAAGGTACCTCTTAAGGAGAAGGTTGTTTTCGCTTAGGATGTTGTGCTGTATAGCCTCCCTTTCCTTTCTCGAAATTTCTATCCGTTTAGGATCAAACTGTTCTTATAAGAACACTCTTGAACAGTTAACACATCAGACAAAGATAACTCAGTGTCTTGCTAATAATGGGCAGCTCATCAAGAGTAGAAACAAAAAAAGGATGTGGAATAGGTGCTTTAGTGTGTAGAAATTTTGATCTTGCTGTCAGTACTAGAGGATCGAAGATTAGTCAAACGTAGTCTTTGTATCATTGTATGTAATGGTTGATTTCTTGTGGGAAAGGGGGTTGGTGTTGGTGGTGGTGGTACGAATCCTTAGTGCTCAACTCCAATGTTAAGAACAGAGGAAATTGAAGAAGAAATGGAGAAACAAGATAAATATATCTAGAGAAGAAATGGAGAAACAAGATAAATCTACCGAGAGAGGCAATGAGAAATGAGAGTTACATTCTCTCTGTATGGAGTTATACAGGAGGTTGGCCTTATATACTTTTAATACAAACAACTATAATGTGATGGGGAAGGAAGTTCAAGTCCATAGTCCAACTGAGCTATTTTAACAGCCTGAGTTATTGATGTTATATAAGCTGCTTTTTGTATAACTGAGCTATTTAAGCAGCCTGACTTATATATGTTATACAAGCCGTCTTAAGACATATATATGTTGTATATGTCTAGAGAGAAGCTATATTTCTGCAGATGACCAAGCTTCAGTATGCTTAACATTGGAGTATTGTTAAACATTGGAGTATTGGAGTATTGAATTTGGGTTTTAGCAGAAATTTTGGAAAATGACACTGGGTTTATTTAGCCTTGTTTTTGGAAAAATGGCATTTTATTAGCAGTTAAGAACTTGGTAGATTGGTTGAATATGGAGATGGTTGTGTAAACATAAAACAAAATATGCTGGTTTTCATTGTTGTGTAACCGTGTTTTTAAATTTGCTTTGGATGTAATATTTGGGGATCTTTCACGTCTATCAACAGACCCACATGATAATGCTTATGCGTCTGTAGACTGACTTCACATAGTTCTTAAATGCACTATGTGATATTCGTGTAGTTGGAATATTACTCCCCCTTTCAATATTATTTTGCACATAAACAATTGAGTTTATCACCTTTATATTTCCATAACGCTATTTTGTTTATTTTCTTTGTTATGTATGATGATTTTACCCTAATACATCTCCAAGCCTTTGTCTATCTGTCTACCACCGTTTCTGACATTTCCAACTTACTGGACAGGGATTCTTTTATGATGCATTTTATGGAGAAATGAGCTTGAATGAGGATCACTTCAAACGGATAGAAGCAGCGGCAGCAAAAGCTGTTACGGTATAACTTTTCTTAAGCCATAATACTTTGCTGCTGAACCCTTAGTACTTTGTAGTTGATAGTTACTTGCAATAATCTGACTCATAGATGATCTGTAATTCTGTCCAAGGAAATTAGCAGTGCAAATGTTGAATGTTGAATTGTGATTTGTTAATCTGTTAATTGCTATTGATGTTTCTGTATCTTTTCTTTTCATATTCTGTAATTGATTAGGGGTTTCAAACTGGGTAGGGATCCTAAAAGGAACTGGAGGTTCAGTCAAACTTTGCACTTGCACATGTCTACTGTCTGTAATAGATGGTTGAGGTTTTGTTCAACTCCCTTCCTCCGTAATTTAAAATATAGATATGTCTGTCTCTTCTTCCTTCGCTAACTTTTGTCCCTTCACCATCACTCAAACAGACAACTACAACCTTTTGTAGAAATTTCTGCGGTTGCTACCAAAATTAAAAGAAAACCCTGAATAAGAGGACTTAGTTAACCCTTTTGGTGAAGGGGTGAAACTCTACCATGAATCAATAACAACAGTAGAACCTAAAATAATAAAGAGCACCAAAGGTTAGTGATGGGTGAAAAATTAATTTCCTTCCACTCTTAAATCTTCTGTTGATCCTCGATAGATTGTCGGAAAATAACTATGTGTAGAACCAGTTGAACAATCTGAAAATAATTTCAGGTTGTAGTTCTCATTTGAAATTAAAAGATTTTAATTTTAGAGTGTGCCAGTAGAAGATTTTGAAGAGAACATAGTTGCTGAGGTGCCAAGTGGTGTGGGTTGAAGGGAACACGTGTAGAAAGAAAAGGCAAATAATTCAGAGCCCTTGATTATTTGACTATGCCACCTTTTATAATATTAGCAAGGACTGGAACCTCCAAAGAACCATAGAGAATCCAAATGCTCCCAACCTTGCCTCACCAATATACTTACTTGTTTTGATTGGCTCATACTTTTTCAATTTTTTACGATTAATTATGTGCATTGTATTTTAGTTGGTGTTTTGTGAGATTTGTTCTGTTATGCACTTACTATCTCTTTTAGACATGGTTGCTTACTAGTAGTGTTTTTTACTTTTTCTGTTTGTAATATTTGATTCATGTTTTCTTATTTCTTATAATTGCAGGAGAAACAACCATTTGAGAGAATTGAAGTGTCAAGACAACAGGCACTTGAGATATTTTCTGATAATCAATTCAAGGCAAGCTTTATGTGTATTTTTTTTTGGGGGGGGAGGGTAGGGTTGAGCTTGTTGGTAGGGAGGTCTCATGAATAATCATTTTCAGAACCTTTCCTATTCACTCTTTTCTTTATATTTGTGGTTGCTTTATGTATGTTTTAGGTCGAAATCATCAATGATCTACCTGAAGATAAAACTATAACAGTATATAGATGTGGTCCTTTGGTTGATCTTTGTCGTGGGCCCCATATACCTAATACATCCTTTGCCAAAGCGTTAAGTTGCTTGAAGGTAATGCTAAACTAGTTATTGTTTTGATAAAATTTTGCTTGTCGAGATTCTTGTTTCTTAAGAGTTTCTCTTAATTGATCAGGCTTCATCTGCTTATTGGAGGGGTGACAAAAATCGTGAAAGCTTGCAAAGGGTCTATGGAATTTCTTATCCTGATTCAAAACGTTTGAAGGTATTTGTTGATAGTTGCTGTTACTTTTGCATGTTCATTTTTATTTTTGGGCTTGTACTCTGGTGGCATTCTGTACCTGTGAAATGATTATGCAGCACATTTGTCGCTGGATCACTGCACTGTCCTTTGCTAAAAAATCTTGCAGTAGCTTCTTTAGTAACATGTTTGGTGATTTAGAGCATACAAGCTTTATTTCTTTAGTACCTCTTTTTGTGGTGTCTGGGCGAGAGGGTGTTGGTGAGGAGTTTCTTGGGCAAATGGTACAATTCCACATTTTTACTGGATGATTAGTTTTTGCCTTATTTGATGGTAGGTAGAGTTGTTTAGGTCGGGATGGTGTGCATTGTTCTAGATTCTTCTAGTACTATAATAGTATAATGGTTCTAATTTTCTTTTTCATCAGGAATATCTTAGGCAGCTGGAGGAAGCTAAAAAATACGATCACAGAATATTGGGTGTAAAACAGGAGCTTTTCTTTTGTCACCCTCTCAGGTATGCAGAAAGGATGGCACTGATTTGATGATAGTTGAAGTGGCCCGTAATGACTACTTTATCTCTTCTGAATTTCAGCCCAGGAAGCTGGTTTTTTCTTCCACTTGGTGCCCGCATATACAATAAATTGATGGATTTTATTCGAAGTGAGTATAAGAATAGAGGCTATGAGGAGGTTGGATTAACTTAGTTTCATGTTCATCATTTGTCATTCTATGTTTCTGATTGGGCCTAATGATTTCATCCTGATATTAGGTAATTAGTCCAAATATCTACAATATGCAACTCTGGGAAACATCTGGGCATGCTGCAAACTACAAGGAGAACATGTTTGTGTTAGAGGTGAGCAGTTCTTCACATCCATGTTTTGTGTTGAAGTTAATTAACTTCTGGGGTTTGGTCATCTTTCATGGTAGAATGACGCTACTCTATTTAGTGTGCCAGAAGCCCAGAAAGCTATCTGACTATCAGTTGAGTTGGGTCGTATAATTCCAATATGAGAATTTTTTCATAATGTTCCTGTATAAACACACAGAAGGAGAAGCGAGTCTTTGGCACAAAAGGGTAATCAATATTCTCTTATCGAGAGCAGTGGGGACCCTTGGTACAAATGCTTCAATGTAAATATAAATGTCCTGTATTTGTACCACTTCAAAATATTTGGTCAATCAAAGAAAGAAAGTTGAGATTATTTCACAATTTTGAGTTTTGCACTACCTTCGAGCCTTCAACTTGTGAATGCTAGTAATTTGTGTAACTATGACCCAAGTATGATGGTTAGTAAACTTGCCAAGCTGGTACTTGCTATACAGATATGTTATTTCATAATATGTATATGCACATAAACAATTCTCAATTTTGAGTTTTGCACTACCTTCGAGCCTTCAACTTGTGAATGTTAGTAATTTGTGTAACTATGACCCAAGTATGATGGTTAGTAAACTTGCCAAGCTGGTACTTGCTATACAGATATGTTATTTCATATGATGTATATGCACATAAACAATTCAAAGATCATGATCCTTGGACTTTAAAGACGATACAATAAAGATGGTGAATTGGTGATCATAATCTGATATTTGTATAGAAATCTTTTTCCTATGCCAGTCTTCTGTTTATCAAAGCATTAGCTGATTTAAGATATTTGAAATTGAATGTTTTTTTCCCGTCATCTTTCCAAGGGAACAAAATGCCTCTAACGAGATCAACCTACTTAATAAAGACAAACTTCCATTGAGAAATTGTTTATGAACAGTGCATGGAAAGATAAGTCATGGATTTTGCTTGTTAGATGGGAAAATACTTCTTTTAAGCTTGTATTCTTGCCACGTTCTATACCTGATTGAGTTATTTTGCTAAATAGATGTGTTGAAGATTACAAGTCATATGCTGTCTGTAGTGAGCAAGGTGGATTTTGAAGAATCATGACTAGCCCCACTAGATCCATATTGGTTGTCCCTGTTTAGAGACTAGACAAAGTAGCTTTTGAAAAACGACCAATCTCACTAGGTCATGTCATCTTTCCCTATTGGAAGATGAGAAGCTAATTAGTGAAAGGCGTGGATTAGTATTAAGCTTTTGCTCTTTGTACCTCTTCCCAGCCCAGCTTTAGCCTTCCCTTTTTTGGGTGGGTTTTTGCTAGTTTTTTCCCTTAATAACCCAACAAAATGTTTATCAGTGTAAATGTTCACTTGTTCACTGTTTATGTTTGTTAAGCTTTACACCTTTTCCAACACCATAAGATTAATACTCCCTCCGTCCCGGAATACTCGACCCGGTTTGACCGGCACAGAGTTTAAGGGATTTGAATTGACTTATTTAATTTAATAGGTAGTAGTTGATAGTGGAGTATTATTTTAATGTAGTTAGTGGGAAATGTGTAAAGGGGTGGGGTTGGGGGAGAGTAGGGGTTGAATTTTTAATTATTTTTTGTATGGAGTAGGGGGTATGTGGGTTAATAGGGGTGGAGTGAGAAATAATATAATATTGTTAGAATATTTCCATTTTTAGAAACAGGTCAAGTATTAAGGGACGGCCCGATAAGGAAAACAGGTCAAGTATTCCGGGAAGGAGGGAGTAATATTTAGAAAAACATTATTGCAGCTGTGATCGCGATAATAATCTGATACTATTATAAAACGACAGTGGCAATTTCATTATAAAAAAACAATTTCTGGCACCCATCTTGGAATTTTCAAAATAAATAAGAGATGCTAGGCATCTGTAGAGATTACGTTTAGGAATTGAAAGTTTCTTATGTATTTATATCAATAGGCTAAAATATTTATGCCCATAACAAATTTAGTAACATATTATAATGGTCGATGTTGTACTGAGTGGTCTATGACGATTTTAAGAACACTCGTTACGACTTTTCCTTAAATGCAAGTTGAAAAACCTTTATGTGACTTAATTAAATGGCTTTGTTTTAATGCTTGTTTCATATGGTCATTCTCCTGATTCTTAAATATCACTAGGTTAAAATTATGAATTTCTTTAGGTGTTTTATTGGTTAATGTTTCCTCCCTCCAACCTTTGGTGTACCCACCTCTTTTTCGAGAGGGAGATGGGTGGTTGTCTACAGAAATATATATTTCCTCCGCTTTTATTATAATTGCACCATTTGCCTTACTTGGAAGTTGCATATTAATTGCACCATTTCCTTTTATAGTATGCTTTCATATGCTTTTTCACGTGTTCACCCTAAAAATACCCATTCCACCCTTGCACATATTTTGGGCACTTTTGATATATACTCTCTTTCTTAATCTTTGTGCCCAACCCAATTGGTGCAATCATAAAATAATTGAGGAAGTAATTGATTACCAACAATTTATTTAAAAGCTTGATTAATAAGAAAATAGGTGTGCCATAGCAATCAGCCAACACAATGACCAGTCGTACTAGTATGAATACTTTATTTCCTCAAACAAGAGAGGAAATTACTCACTATTAACACCTACTTAAATAACTCACAACTACTCTAATAGCTGATACTAGAGTCACTAGTTCTGCTATAATGGGCGGATTCTATGCAAGTATAAAGTGTTGCCACTGTGAAGGAGAAAAAAAGTTCTGTTGATTTATCTAGTTTGGATCTTGTCTTCTTTTATGTAATGAGATGTCAGGGATTCTCCAAATTAGTGTTTTGGCTAATTCTTCCTCTTGCAGATTGAAAAACAAGAGTTTGGGCTTAAGCCAATGAACTGCCCTGGTCATTGTTTGATGTTCGATCATAGAGTGCGTTCATACAGAGGTACTCACTTCTTATTGGCGATATGCTATAGAGATTGTTGGATTTAATCTTGTTTGGCGTTCCGTACAATTAGTTGGAATCTATCCTTTGCTTGATTGCTTCCAAATTACACTTATAATTAGTTTTCACAAAAGTGGCCATATTAAGAAACTATAGTGAGAAATATTTTGCTTTTGTATTGTATTTTCTATTATGTGATCTCGTCCTCAGTGAAATGACAAAGGACTTTCTTCTGCTTCTTACAAACTTTCTTACAGAGTATCATCTTGTGACTTCTGATTTGGTGTTCTACCTAACACTTTTAACCAAATGCAGAACTTCCTCTTCGCTTTGCTGATTTTGGGGTACTGCACAGGAATGAGGCTAGTGGTGCGCTCACGGGATTAACTCGTGTTAGGAGATTCCAGCAGGTATGTAATGTTATACTATTATGCAACTTTATGGTGTCAGGGTGAAGTGACTGAGTTCCCGGACTGGAAAATCTCTCTATAAAAGGGGATCGAGTACGAAATACTCTAAGAAAACCAGGAAGAAGAATATGGACAAGATTAAAATATTTCCAATGAGCTGAAAATCACTTAATTGCATGTTATAGGGTATAACCAATTCTTCTTTGCAAGTCGCTAAGCTGGGTGGTTTCTCATAGATTATATGCTCAGGGCTGTAATGTTTCCATATCCCCCCTCCCGAATCCTTCATAATATCATGTGGGCCAATTGAATTTGTTTTCACAAGTTGAAGTTCACAACTATTTCAGGATGATGCTCATATCTTCTGCAGGGAGGGCCAAGTAAGTTGGATCTGCTTATGACTGGAACTAATTCTGTTACTTTTGCATATGTCCTGAATAACTATCTCGTGTTTGTCAATGTTCAGGTGAAAGATGAAGTCAGGGCTGCACTAGATTTTATCAACTATGTGTATGACAAATTTGGATTTACCTTCGAGCTAAAGCTGTCAACTGTATGAGAATTTTCTCTTATTTCCTTTGTCATACTTTCTTTCATCAGTAAATATAACAATGTTCCAAGATGATTTCCTGATTCAGTCCTATTGATTTTTGTTTTTATGCTGATCGTTTCTCAGCTTAATGCCTTTACATACACGTGATACACATTTTCTCAAATTACCAAAATCTGAAAGGATAGGTTGTGGGGGGGGGGGGGGGGGGGGGGGGTGTATGTTTTCCACGTTTATTTGATAGTTATCGCTGATGTTGACCCCATAAAATTGCTGGTATGGGTTCGAGACCTTTGAGTACATATAGCTTTTCGTATGCGTGATTGATTTCCTCTTGTAGGAGGCGTCAAGCAGGGTTTCTTTTTCTTTTTTTCCGAGTATTAAAATTTACTGATAAATTCTGATTCCCGTTTGCTGAGTAAGAAATTTCGCTAGGTCCTTTCTTGATGAATCTATCCTGCTGCCATGTAGATGCAGTCAACTATATTCTTGTTTTTCTTCCTGTAAGTCTAAAAATTTGCAGTGAGTTTGGCTCTGTTCGCTAACGTTGAACTGTTTTGGGCCTGTTCTAATCTCTTTGTAGACAAACATCTATTGCTCCCTGGGTCATTTTTCTAGAACTTGGCCTCAGATTACCTCATTTTCGTATCTATAGGAACCTCGCATTTTTCTTGTGCAAGGTGAAATCATCCTTGTTACTTGTGTTGCACTTGTGTAAACTAGATGGTGAGACCATATTGAGAAAGATGGTGTGTAAAAGGAGGTTTTCACAGTGGATGATAAGTTACTAGCATCACATTGTGAAGGTTGTGAACCAAACGCCCCCGAAAAGAAAAATTGTCCTCATAAGAGGTGAAGAACTGGTGCCACTAAGAAATTATTTATTTCTTTTCGAGCCTTTTTTAGACTTGTGACTGTCATAGACTTACAGTTAATCCTGATTTTAAATTTTACACTTCTTTTTCAAATTTTCCTCGTTGAATAAGTTTGAGAGATTGCTATAGTTATCGTCCCTTGGTGTTCACTGACTTGAACTCGATCCCATGTAGAAACCTTTTCTACGTCTTCCTTTTTCTCCCTCACTGAAGAGAGTAATGGATGACTGCCCTGTTCTAGGTGAAATTCTTCAATCTGAACCAACCTTTTTATTTAGTTGAAAAGAAATGGCCTAGCATTTACAATCGACTGTGCCACAGTGATCAACTCCACCGTCAAACTTTCTGAAACTAATCAGACCTGTAAGCACTATTTGAGAGTTAGTGGGAGAGTTTTATTCACTGTTCGTTTTTGGGTCAAACAATGCATGCCAACACTGTTCTCTTTCCCCGGATTAACGGTTTTTCCTCCAAAAGACACTGTCAGTTAGCTTATTTCCTCCAAAAGACACATGTAGAAACCTTTTCTACGTCTTCCTTTTTCTCCCTCACTGAAGAGAGTAATGGATGACTGCCCTGTTCTAGGTGAAATTCTTCAATCTGAACCAACCTTTTTATTTAGTTGAAAAGAAATGGCCTAGCATTTACAATCGACTGTGCCACAGTGATCAACTCCACCGTCAAACTTTCTGAAACTAATCAGACCTGTAAGCACTATTTGAGAGTTAGTGGGAGAGTTTTATTCACTGTTCGTTTTTGGGTCAAACAATGCATGCCAACACTGTTCTCTTTCCCCGGATTAACGGTTTTTCCTCCAAAAGACACTGTCAGTTAGCTTATTTACCCCTAATGACCTGATTCTGTTTGTATGTGTTCTAATCCCTATACTTAGTTATGTATTTTGCACTTGTAATACCTTCATTCGTGATTTTATGCACTAGGGTGTGTAGGCTTATGTTTGTTTGGATGCTGTACATTTTGGAAGTTATGTGGAGGAATATTTGTGGTCATAGTTTTTTTCATTGTTATCTTGGTGTACGTCTTGCTGTCATTTTTATAACAAAGGTAGGCACCTAGATTATACTAGAGTTCATTACTTAACCAAGTGACCTGAGTCTGTTTGAGTGCGCGACGAAAACAAGACCAGTTAGACAATTGATCAAACTGTATATTTATACAATACCGATACCACATTGTACTTTGTGCTGTATATGTAGACAATTGATCAAACTGTGTTCTTTGTATCCTTCACTGGTTTTAGACAATTGATTATGCATGTTTTTTTCTTTTATATATATGTATATATTAATTACTTTTAACTATTCTTTTACATAGAGACCAGAGAACTACCTAGGAGAAAAAGAGACTTGGGAGAAGGCCGAGGCTGCACTTACAGAAGCTTTAAATGAGTTTGGCAAGCCATGGCAGGTAAAATTCCGTCCTTCCAGTTAATTCCTTTTTTCCTATTCAAAGCCTTGAATGCTTTTATTCCCCGTCCATTCAAAGAAAAAGTTTAAAGAATATGTGACCTTTGTTTTCTGTTATTGAACTATTTTTTAACATAATAGTGCTTCAATTCAACTTGTAATTTGTCTTGCACTGAGACAGTATCATGACTTGAACTTGATTATATGGAAGGAATTCATTTCTCTTGTATAATGATGTCAATGCCCTTCAAAATTTGTACATTTTGACGTATTGAACTTCTTAATGTTTTCATTAACTAATTATTTCCCCCATTTATGAAAACCCTTTGGTAAATTAAGATATAAAAGAGGGTGTTCATTTTCACCAAGACTTCGTGTTTTATTTGCAAGTATGCTATAATTTTGGAAATTTTCTGTTTTATCTCTAGTGCAGCTGTATCAAATATTCAATGAACTATCAATCTATCATTATTGTAGATAGTGTGCTGCATAGTGGACTGGGTATTAAACTATTAAAGTATCACCGGAAGTAGGGGTATTAACGAGCTGTGCCGAGACGGAACCTGAGTAGGCTCGACTCGAGCACGAAAAAATGGTGAGCTTGGGCTCGGCTCAAGGCTCAATTCAAGATCGACTCGAGACTTATCTTAACACGCAAATGCTCAAGCAAAAGATACTTTGTATTAATTGAACAGTTCAGCCCAATTAAAGCAAAGCCAACTTCTTAGTTCTTAGGCCCAAACTATACTTTTTACAGCAGCCCAATTGAATATAAATCAAGGAAATAGTTTTCTTTTATAAATTCTCAGAGCTTTACAGACGTGGGACTCTGTTTTCTGGTTCAAGTTTTTTTTTTTTTTTTTGAACTTTAGTTTCTGAGTTAGCATCATCTTTGGTATTTGCATCTTCACTGCCTGTTTTGTCTTCAGCAACTTTTGCTTCCCACTTTTCTTATCAACATTACCAATGACGAATGGGTTGGCTTGGTAAATCATAATAATCTCACGAGTGAGGTCTTTTCTCTTGTGATGTGGTGCATACCATTTTGTTTTCCAATATGAATATAGAAGAATGTATGTTCATCATGAGAAGGAAAAATTGATGGCAACCGAGAAAATATGTTGTATTTTGTTAGTTGAAGGGCTAGTGTTGTCTCTGTTTTTGTCATTACTGCATGTGCATCCATGTTATACTGATAAATATGTGTTCATGTACCATATGGTATAGCTAAATGAAGGAGATGGTGCATTTTACGGCCCAAAGATAGATATCAGTGTTTCTGATGCCTTAAAGAGGAAATTCCAGTGTGCAACATTGCAGGTTTGTTGTGTTTCACTTTCAGATTATTGCAGAAAACTGGTATCCTGGATGGTAATGTTTGACACTATGTAACTTATTGCAGTTGGATTTTCAACTCCCCTCGCGATTTGATCTGTCCTACTCTGCAGAAGATGAAGCTAAAAGGGAACGACCTGTGATTATCCATAGAGCCATCCTTGGCTCTGTGGAACGTATGTTTGCAATTCTTTTGGAGCACTTTAAGGGTAAATGGCCTTTTTGGCTTAGTCCGCGTCAAGCAATTGTATGCACCGTCTCAGAAAAATCTTCAGCTTATGCTCATGAGGTAATGAGATGATACGATGCTCATCACTGTTACTCCGTATTTATTTTTCTGTAGGTGCTTATTTTGCTTGTTTGACAGCATCAGTTATACATCACGACTTACAAGGAGTGCCCTGTAGCTGCAGATTTAAAAAAGTAGCTCAATTTGCTATGTGCTAGAAGAATGTATGGATATTTTTTAAATACCTTCTTAAAATGCTTGTAGGTGTGTGATCAGATCCACAAAGCTGGATATCATGTCGATGTAGATACAAGTGATAAAACCATCAACAAAAAGGTAACCAGTTTTTTCTATGGAGTGTTCTTTTGATGTAGTTATTGTTGTCATTTGCGCCTCTTTTCTTGTTCGTGCTGTTTTCATTCTTGATATTGGGTCTATGAAAATGGCATGTAGGGAAAGGAAAGTGAATATATTTTCTTTCACTCAACCAAACATTGGAAAATATTTCTCTGTTTGTAAGCATTAATTTATTTGGTTCAATACCAGTAAAGGAAAAGAATAGAAAGTAATGGAAGGGAAGGGAAAGGAAAGTGATTTTATTTTGCAATGTTTGGTTTAATGAAAGGAAATGAAGGGAAGAGAAGAGCAGTTTGATTGTCTCTCTTTCCTCTCAAATTCCTCCAATTTCGAGAGGAAAGGAAAGTGAAAATTTTATGAAGGAGCTTTCCTATCAAGTCCCATGTAATTTGTCAAACCAAACATGGGAATATAATAAAAACCATTTCTTTTCTTTTCCTACCAAATTCCCTAACAAAGGGCTTTAAGGGTTGGTGGATGGACAAGGTCGTGGAGATCTTATTTTTTTTATCTAAAATAAAAGTCATATATTTAAGGGCTTTAAGGGTTGGTGGATGGACAAGGTCTATATTTCTGTTTGTGTTCAATGGCTTTGTCGTTGCCTATACTTTTTGCCCTTTCCCTGTCGAAAGTCTAGTGTACCCAAAGCATTCAAGTTAGAAATCGATATTTTCCTGATCATGCTCTCAACTGCTATGATTTTGAATATGCTACGAAAGTGTACTTTTTTTTCTCCCCTACCTTGTGAAACAAAGTTAGATTGAGCTTGGAGCATCGCGAGATATGATTTATTTATTGTCAAAGAACTTTATCTACAATCACTCTGAATATATCTTTGTTTTAATTGAGACTTAAATTTTAATTCAAATTTTTTTACCTTGGCCCCTCCGACCAAAATGATGAATATTTTCAAACGAAGAATTTGCTAACTGAATTCGCACCTGTCAGATGACTCAGATCTGTTTCCCCTTATCACTCACATCGATGGTTGTCTTGTGTTGCATCTCATTTTTTTAATCTGCATATTTCTGAAGACTTGAAACTAAAAGTAGAAAAGCTCTGCCATATATCGTGTCATGTTGCACTTTGTTCGTTGCTGAGAAGAAGTAATATTTTTAACTGCTGAAGTTTTGAACTGATGATTGACGTCTGTAATTTCCATCCCCTGCAGGTAAGAGAAGCTCAGATGTCACAATACAACTATATACTAGTAGTTGGCGAGAAAGATGCTGAAAATCGAGTGGTATGTTCTATGCTCAATTTTACCCTTTTTTGGTGCATCTCCGAGTTGATTTGGCTATCTAATGCTATGAAAACATCTAGGCTTCATGTTGGATCTCATTTTCCCATACCATCCTTGTTTCTGAATCCCAACCTATTGATATTGCTTTCTATTTCCATTTGATATTGTGAAGTACAGTTAGTGACTGATTGAGCACTACATGTTTCATACGCAATATTTCTCATTTTTATGTAAAAGTAGTCACATGTGTGTCTTTCGGTGCTGTTATCTCATCTGGAAATTGATATCATCTACCTTTGGGGCTCATGACTCATGTTTTATGCCCTGCTGTATACAGGTGACTGTTAGGGTAAGAGATAAGAACGATCATTCCCCAATGTCGCTGGAGGATCTACTCGTCCACTTCGGTGAAGAAGTGAAAGCATTCCATTAGTTCTTTGATTAGTTTTAAGTGCGATTTTGCAACAGCATTTTCAAACAGTTGTTTTTGTTAGTTTTTGACGTAATTCAGTCTTTTTTAATAACTGATGCTTATTTCTAAGAATTCCCCGAATACAAGTTTTGCAGATTGAGTGAAATGACAAATTTGGTTTGGTTCTTAATTTCTTATCTACTGTCCAAGTTAATGGGTTTATTGACTCCTGCGAACTTTGGCTAAAGAAGGTTTACCGGGCAACGCCGCCTTCCCTGCATTCTTACCCGGTGAACTCTGAATTTTTCGGGGATGTTGATTCGGTTCCCTTTTCCGTCCAATGGCCTTATCAAGAAAGTTGGTACTTCTCTTTCTTTATGTTTGGAGACCCATCGCCATTGACACTATAAGAAAGATTTTTCCGTCCGTTGGTAAACGTTGCTACAACAAATACTAGTAAGATAAAATAATGGAAGAATTACCAAGTATGCAAATCTAATTCTACCAAAAAAAAAAAAACAAAAACTTCGTTGTTTAAAGTACGCTCCCAAGACATGAAATATAAAATTCAAACATAAACAAGCTTATGCCACCAAAAGATTATAGAGGATGTAACACCTTAACTGCAGTCTATCTCCCAACAACTTTTCCGGTTATATTTCACATCTTCTGATCTGAAGGACAGAAGGATCAAGATACAGTCATTCACAGCATTGGCATAATAGCGTTAGGCTACTGGTGTAATGTCTTCCTTTAGTAATTCGCAGCTATCTCTTTTTCTTTTTCCAAAACCCTTTTTCTTTTTCCAAAAACCTTTTTCTTTTCTTGATAGGTCACTGTGTCTGTAAGAAGACCCGTCCAAGCATGCAACAGCCTGCTTTACCGCATGAATAATAATTTTCTTCACCTATATCAGATCTTCCTCCAGAAGTTTAATTTGAGGAGATAGAGACAGGCAAGAAATATGCAATAAATTGCCAATGACAACATGCCATACCTCCAACTGACCCTCCTTAGCTCTGTGATTTCGAGGCAGAGTGCGGGTTTCTTCAGCCAGACGAAGACACTCTTGGACATTCTCAGGAGACACAAAGTCAAGCTCGACATTTATGCATGACTGAACAATAACAGACACAAAGAAAATAAAAAATGAGGCCAGACTTAACTAAGAGGCAGGTTTTGAATCACCATGAATAAAGACAAATACATCAAATGTAAGATATAGCAGGAGCCAAGTCTGAAACCCAAACAAATTCTTTTGTTTACTTTAAACCAACATGTTATCATCAACCAAGACTTCTTACATTCTTACATGAAATTTTCATAGGACTTAAATGTTGAATACCTACATTCTTACATGAAATTTTCATAGGACTTAAACTGAGCCTGCGGGAAGAAGAATTGAGATAGTACCTTCAAGTTTCTAATCTGATGAGGACAGCCAGCCGGAATGAAGACTGCTTCTCCAAGATTTTGAACGAATGTCCAAGGTTCGATTCCTACAAGACGACATAGAACTCAAGACAACAATGAGCAGCAACAACGACCATGATTGGATAAAAAAGGGTTTGAAGTAGAGTTATACAAGAAAAATTGACAAACCAGGTTGAGTAAACTGGAATTTGGATAGTCATATGGAAACAATGTAAACCTACCATATTCTTCCTTCAGCTTCGTTTTATGCTCCTTGGTCAAGTACATTGTCTGGTCATGAATAGGGTGAAGGACCTATATTCATTGAACGGGGTGAAATTTTAACATTAAATATCAAAAAAGTTATGGATGACTAAACATCATTACTGACAACTAATGGCTGTCTCTCTTGTCCTTATGACATATGCACATATTACATATTTCTTCAAATAGAAACCGAAAAGGAAGCATGCTAGTTCATTTTCATGAATTGAATATGATACTACCTGGCTCAGTGGGGAAGAATGAACGTGCCCAAATTCACGGTGGTGATGCGCCATCAGGTATTCTTGTAGCTTGGAGACATCTTCTCTGCGAAAGATGTCCCAAAGAGCACCTCCACTATCAAGCTCAGAATTTTCCATACTCCCAAATGCAGAAGCTGGGGTTTTACTGGCGCTACAATCATGTTCAGCTTCCAAATCTCTTATGCCCTCTGTTTGACCTTCACCCATATTATGGCATTTCTTAAAGATTTCACTTACGCTTCCAGAACACAAATTGGTAGCAGGACACTCAGTTGATTCCACACTTCCTGTTCTATTAGAGTCTTTGGGTAACTCAGTTTGAAAGATCTCCCCCTGATCCTGAGAAAAGTGCATCTTCTTCAATTTAGAAACAGCATTGAGGCTTCTGGCAGGCGAGGTAACTTTGGCAGAATGTGTCAAAATATTGACCTACAAATAAATATAAAATTGCATTTAGGCATTAAGCAGACTCAACATATCTCAAAAAGATAATGTAATCAGTAAAACCCTTCAACCCTCCAACCACATTTGCTTTCGCTAATGACCAATGTGATACACAAAACAATACTTGGCTGTAAAACATATCAAATCATCCACTTTAGTAAAAAGTAAAAAGCATATCTTAACACACTGCAAAAAAGAGTTCCTGATTAACCTACTCCATGGTTGCACAAAGTTTGGTATTAGTGGGATTGTGTAAACTGAAGTTCAGAACCTTTTACCCCTTCCCCGGGGCTCAAGGGAAACACAGGAAAAATATTGTCACATGGTTTGTAATTTGATTTTGATAAGTATTAATGACATTCTCACAAATATTAGCAATCAGCACCCATCAAGAATCAGCAAACCTTCCAGTGGACTCGTTTCTTTTGGCAACTGAAACCACCATCCTTTACTGTTTCACATTATTCAATCCATGCTTTATTTTACGCACCTAAGTTTTCAATCTAAACCCTACATCTGAAATTTAATTTTGATTCTTTAGCACATGGTCCATTTGGTTAGATTAAGGGGGGCAGAGGAAGTCCTATTCTGGGTCATTGGATGAGATGAACTGAATCGTAGATTCACAGTCATCAGCAATCAAAGTCGCATTTGACTGGATTTTGGATGTGAAACCTAATTCTTCCTTTCAGCATTTATACTATAATGTTGTTATAAAATTTAATAGACAAAGCTTGGTCCTGCTGACGGCAAAACAGTAGCCACAAATAGTAATTGTATGGACAATGCAACAAAGGAGTAAAGGACTTAAGATGGCATACTTCAAACCACATGCAGAAAGAGTTGTCCCACTCAAGACAATCCATATACTCAGTAACTGAAGCAAGACATTATTCTTTTCAGTTCTTTACACATGAGGATACATACACAGTACCCCAAAAATCCTAACAAATCGGTAATTTAGTAACGGAAGATCTCTATAGCTAATCAATCCCATGGGTAAACTTGTTCCTAATAACATCTCATTAATCACACAAAATGAACCAAGTTCCAAGTTGCAAGTTATCAGGATTCTATTCCACTAAACAGATACAAAATATTGAAAAAAGATACCCAAGTCCATAATGGAATCTCTTTGATTTCTAAATAGGATTTTACTGATCAAAACATGTTACGTTACTAAACGTTGGCTTCATTTGTAACGTCTCTATTCCTAGGAAATCAAAGCCCAATGATCAATGAACTAGCCCGTGTTTAAGTAGCCTGCATCTTGTTTAAAACTCTCTCAGTTGAGCTCACAGTCGAAGCAAGAAACATTAGGCCGTTAGTTAAAGTAGCTACAGTCCTGGCTGCAGTCCCATTATCAGCAATTTAAAGCATAGAAATACTAAGCGGTTATTCATGTTGCAGGCTATCTCAAATTTTTGTTTAAAAGTTATAGCTCAAAGAGAGGTTCATAAAAAAGTTAACATGCAAAATAAAATTAGATGTAAATATACCGCATCAGACATATTATAATGCAGCTTGGTAACAGAGTCTCCACGACCCAACTCTTGGGAAAGTCCATAAGCAATATAAGTTTTTGGATGCACGCATGCTCTTGAACGCAACTTGGAAGCTAGGTTCAGAACTCCGTCCATGGGATGTGTGTACTCCTTGAATGGTAATGCTCTAACAATTTCAACATTATGGCGTGACAAATGCTCCTTGAATTCGCCATCAGGCGGCCATTCCTTCAATTTCAACATGACAGGCCAACCAGCATGGTCAACTTGACCCTCTGAATAATTTTTGAAAAATTGACGAATATTGACATCAACCTATAGTACATAGAAACCCTATATCAGCCACGTAGAAATCCAATATCAGCTACAAGTGCAAACAGAAGGCAACACACAGATCTTACCAATAAAAACAAAGCGTTAATGCAATTTTAAAATTTTAGTCTGTTAAATATCGAAATTTGACAACTTTCTGGGCACGCAAGAAGTAGATCTTCCATCCTTGAGGTAAATTATTACTCCGTACCTCTTACTTTGTCATGGTGTTATCTTATCGGTGCCATTTAGAGTTAAATTTGACTGATATCTGGCATGGCAGGCCTGCAATCTTCAGAATTTTCAATGTACATATTAACTACTAAAATAATTACCAGGACAAACAAAAAAAGGATCCCCGCCCTTCATGAACTAAAACCAAACACATTTTCAGTTTCAGCCCTCTTCTATAGTTCAAATTAATCCCTTCAATACTTCTTTATGTTTCCACGGTTATGAACTTAGACTCTAGATGATTTCAGTGCCCATATAAATTATGAACTACAAACAGACAGGAACCAGCAACATACTCCTGAACCAGATATTCTGCCTCCTTTTTCTTTATCTACTCACTTTCCATTTAGGGTTGTTTTCTTTTGTTCTACACATTTTCACGACAAACACCCTTTACTATCTTACCTAGACCTGTCAAAAATCGACCCAACCCGAAAACCGACACAAATCAGACCCGAAAATACTGGGTCTTGAACATGACCCGTAACCCGATTTTATCTGAACCCGAGCAACCTGAAAAGTAATGGGTCAAAACCCGACCGAACCAGTTTTTGACCCGACCGATTAAAAATCATTGTATTTATAGTAATAAATGAGATTATGAGGAACTTTAAGCATAGTAAACACGTTGTTTTTACTATTGTTAGGTGTAATATGATTTTAATTTGAATTATACGCTATTTTGTGGTTGAATTTGACTAAAAATAAACTTGTGTAGGAAAATTTGTTAATTTGCGCCTATATTTGTATATTTATTACCTAAATTAATGAAAATACGATACGCATTTTAAAATCTCTCAACCCGTTGGGTCGACCCGAACCAAAAAGTTATGGGTCTTGAACAAGCATTTGTAAACCCGAACCCAAAAAAATATTTTTTACAACCCGACCCGACCGACCCGTTTGGCAGGTCTAATCTTACCCCACTATATTAAACTTCTCCACTCTATCTTAGTAATCTTACTTTACAACTTTTTCGTACACCCGACCAACTTTTTCGTACACCCGACCACCTTTTTTTATTCCCTCTTTCTTACTTTGATCACCTTTTTCTTACACCTAAACTATGTTTCTACAGTAACTGAGGCAAACAAAAAAACGTGGGTAATGCCTTCTTTTAGAATGAGCATGCAGTAATTGATAAAGTATTGAGAAAATGCTGTGATAAACCCTGAAGCTAGTCAATAATCCTATGCGAATATGCGATGGCTCCAAATCAACAGGGAGATTAAACCCATGGTTTCCAGCAAAGCACAGGAATTCCAAACATCAAGCATATCAAGAATCCTGAGGAAGCTCCGTATCAAAAGAGCGACCAAAGATGGATAAAAAAAAAGACATTACAAAGGCTAAAACATGCTAAACAGGAAACATAAAGTTGGCAATGTGGCAATGTAATCAATTTAAATCAGTGAGATGTATTAGTTTGTTCCTAAGCTGCTAGTAGCATAGTACTCACCTCAGACCAATCCAAGCAATTAATAGCTTTCAAATTCAATAGCGTGGGATGCTTGTTGTTCCTAATTTGACGGACAGCACGCCACATTACCATTGGTTCCCAACTTAATCCAGGGGCAGTCTCAAGAACACTCCTGACGATTATTGGTTCTCCTAGGGCCCAATGCCACTGAAAGTGTTTCAGATCTACGTGTTGGGTATCTCTGGCATCTGGACAATAGAGACAGTTGTCATTCCTGCCTTCTCTAGAAGCGCACTTGCGCAAACTACTTCCAAAATCACCGCCATAAGCAGAACCAGAACAGGAGCATTCAGTAGAAGCATGGGGTAAATTTTCATTTTCCCAATTTGTCACTACCAGCTCTGCTCTCTTCAGCAATTCTGAAACCAATCCATCTGACACGACAGATTTTAATTTAAGAAGTGCACCACCACAACCCTCACATTCTGATGGGGGACAACTAAAACTACCATTATCATTTACTTTCCAGTCTGGTTTCGCCCTAGTTTTCTCTGACTGGACAACAGTTTTTCTTCTTTTACTTTTTCTCCTGGTTTCATCAGAAGAATCTTCACCATGCGTAACATATTCCATTACCAACTCTTCACAGTATTGCAGATTTCCAGCACGAACCTCCCGACAGCAAGTCAAACACAAATCATATGCACACTTTGGGCAGCTTCTATAAAAATCAACTATTGAAGCTTTGCAGTTGCCGCTGCACAACACAGCTGTATCATGCATTGAAGAGTGAAAACAATTCATCAAGAACAATTGCACTATAATGCAAAAATATTTACCAGTATAAACGGTCATTATTTTTGTAAGATACCGTTTGAAGTTTCACTTCAGATGCTGGTATACCTGCAATAATAAAATCAGTCATAAACAATGCACCAAGTATCTTCGTTGAACCAAGTTATAGGGTATGGATCCACCATGAACAAAGAATATGAACTATGAAGCCAAACAATAATCTCCATAATCTCCAAGCATTCTCGACGAAGATAAGCATCAAGTGTTTACCAACAGAATCATCCATTTTCCCTTCTAAGCAAAGTTACCACTTGACAGAGTCCCCAATTTCAAACACTGTCCATTGTTGAAAGAAATGAACATCAAATGAATCTAATAAGCAGTGTACTAATACATTCTTTTAAGAAGGTTCCAATGACCGTAAAACATTCAGAAATTCAGCTAATGGCAGCCGCCATACTCTTAGTGCACACGTCATTAGATAAGACAAAGCTTTGTGGTTTACATAAAAAGACAATTCTTGGTATAAGGATACAATAAGTAGAAAACTAGGCACTTTGAGAGAAATAGCCAAGTCCACTTCTCAAAAATCAGCTGCAGAAAATAACGGTGGAGAAACATTTTTCTATCATGGAGTTCCTTTTTGCTATAGTCATGGATGAATTGACGAGGTCAATTCAAGATGGTATACCCTGATGTATGATGTTTGTAGATGATATTGTGTTGATTGATGAAACCAAAGAAGGAGTGGAAACTAAGTTGGACTTATGGAGACAAACTTTGGAGTCTCGTGGTTTTAGGCTGAGTAGAAACAAGACAGAATATATGGAGTGTAAGTTTAGTGGAGTCTAAAACAGAGAGACGGGGAGACACGTGCGATTACCTTAGATGGGAAAATTGTCCAAGGTTCTGAGATGTTCCGCTATTTAGGATCTATTATCCAAAAGGATGGGGAATTGGATGGGGATGTGGTTCATAGAATCAAATCAGGTTGGTTGAAATGGAAAAGTGCCACGGGATTCCTATGTGATTCAGGCATGCCCCAAAGATTGAAGGGAAAATTCTATCGCATGACAATTCGACCGACTTTGTTATACGGCACAGAATGTTAGGCAGTGAAACATTGTCATGTGCATAAGATGAATGTGGCGGAAATGCGCATGTTAAGTTGGATGTGTGGCCATACAAGAAAGGATCGATTGAGGAATGAGATTATTAGGAAGGAAGTAGGGGTTGCACCGAAGTTTAAGATGATGGAATATCGTTTAAGATGGTTTGGACATGTAAGAAGAAGATCAAGTGATGTCCCGGTTAGGAGACTAGAAGGGTGGCAAAGTGATAGGATTGCAAGGGCTAGGGGAAGACCTAAGAAAACTTGGAGGAATGTGATTGAGCACGATATGAGCCTTCTTGCGACTGAGGAAAATATGGCGTTAAATAGGACATAGTGGAGGGAGAGGATATACGTTGATGACGTTATTTGACTTATTCATCTACCATTTTGACTCTCTTAGTTTACTTCGTGCGTTTTGCAATTTTTTTTTTTTTTTCAAGGCTCACTTTTTATATGCTATTTTCAAACATTTTGTATTAAGGCTCACTTTTATATGCTATTTTCAAATGTAAATTTTGGTTTTTATTTAAATTTCTCGTTTTAAACTTTACTTATTTTTACTATCCCATATAATATTTTTTCTGTTTACTTTCATTACTTTCACTTTCCCCCTCTTCCTTGTTTACTCTTTTAACTTCCCGTTCCTATCTTGTTTGATCAGTCACATTGACGATCTCCTATGTCGATTCATAGCCAACCCCAAATCATTTTGGGAATAAGGCTTTGTTGTTGTTGTTGTGGAAAAAAACAATTTCCACAAATTTACCCTAGAGTCCAGTACTCAAATATAAAAGTGCATCTAATACTCTCTTATGAATACTTTTCATACAATTACATGACTTCAACCTACGCAATAGCATCCACACAGAAGAAGTATCAAACTGGAAAAATAAGAAGTCAATCTTATTAGAAGAAAAGATGTGATACCCTGTATTTTGGCCTCTATTTCCTTTTCTGTCATCTGTTCCTGATTCAATTGCTTTAGAAATGGGAGTATAGTCATCAACAGTTTCTTGGAATGCAGGATTTCTTCTTCTTTGCTAACTTCAAAATAAACCTTCATCTGTTTCTGCAAAACTTGTAAAGATGCAATTTATCATATAAATAGTAAACCAGAAAAAAACCTTCACATAGGTCAGATAGTAAAGAACACCTTTATAGACCCCTCCATCCGTAAGCATGACCTGCAATTGCAATTCTGTAGGCAGACTGGGCAAGCCTGAGCAATCTGCACCTCTGTCATTCGCGGATACCTGGTCCACACAACCAGCATCAGGAGAGTTCCTCCAATACACTTATTCACGTGAAAACAATACGTACAGTTTCTCTCCAATTTTATAGATAGTTGTCAAGGAACCAAGAAGAATACAATGAATATTGTTAAGGAACCAACATGGATACATGCGAATATGGTATTAAAAAAATTGTTCGAAGCTAATAAAGGAAACATGTAGGGACCTCAGGCCCAGTAAATTCAAGACAAAAGAAAACTGTGACATTTTAATGTCACAACTCGTATATGGATCTCGTCTTAAAACTTTTTAGCAAATTCAGCAAATTGTGCTAGAGACCTAGAGTCTTAGCTGATGATACTAACTTGTGTAACTATGAAAATTGGTTAAAACATTCATCATGAAACCAGACTGAACAGCAAAATCAGGGAAATTGAATCTCAGCAAAATGTGATATCAAAATAAGTTCACTATTAAAATAAATTCCTAATCTTGCTGAGGGAATTACCTTTGTGCACATAAATTAACTATGAATAGAACAAGCAGACGGTAAATAGTCGTAAGAAGGTAAGAGCCACAAACGGTATCAACATAACAATAAAGGGTGTGGCAGGAAAAGACATCATAAGAGCAGTGTTCATAGCCCTGCTAAATAGAAGATGCATAAATGGAGAAGTACTTTAAACATCCTTGTCATATAAGGATGTAACTGGGAAGTAACTCATTAATCACCACACAGACATTAATAATTACTTCCAAGTTATCTTCTTTGTTTTAAGCAGCACTCATTCGGTTGACAAATACATAAGCTGCAGAACAGATACTTGAACAAAGAAAGAGTACCCAGTAAATCTGTGTGCAACTGAATCAGCTCAAAAATAAGAAATACAAACCAGCTTCCTATGCATGGAACGCAATATCGCTTGGTCTTGCACTTAGTGCACCTTACAACTCTTCCCTTGTCATTCCTCTGGCACTGATGACACATATCAGAATCGATCTTGATCCCCTGACAACGAAACAAAAAAGCAATTCAAAAAGGGATATAAATTTGAATATAGCACTCCAATAATAGCAATCTTTGAGTTTAATTATTTTACATTCTCGTCAAATATACGTGGCTTTGGTTTTTTCTCCTGAATTGAAATACGAGTTTTGTCATTCCTGCAAGCCTTAGTTGTGTCTTTATCCACCTCTTTCTTCTCAGTGCCATTTTCACAGGTGTTCTCTGCCCTTTTATTCTTTCCACCACTTGTCTTACTTTCACTCTCAGCCACTTCTTCCTCCTCCTCAGAAACATCTTCTCCCTCTTCTTCTTCTTCAGAAACTTCTTCTACTTCTTGCCTTCCACATTCTTCCTCCTCCTCCTCCTCATCCCCCTCCTCCTCCTCCTCCTCCTCCTCCTCCTCAGAAACTTCTTCTACCTCTTCCCTTCCACATTCTTCCTCCTCCTCAGAAACTTCTTCTACCTTTTCCCTTCCACATTCTTCCTCCTCCTCATAAACTTCTTCTACCTCTTCCCTTCTTATTTCCCTTCCAGATTCTTCTTCCACATTCTTCTTCCACAATCTTCTTCTTATTAAAAAATCCTTATAAATATGATCCTCACATAATTTGTGACCTTCAACCTTGGGCATTCTACACCTCCATAACCTCCCGTTCTTTCTCTTACAAAGTTCTCCTTCATGATTACTGTTATTATCAATATTATCATCATTTTCCTCCGAATTTTCTTCTACATTAATATCATCTACTGGCTGATTACCCCTCCCCTTCTTCTGCCTCCCTTGCTTCCTCGAAGTCCTTTCGTCTTCTTCTTCTTCTTCTGCCTCTTCTACTTCTATCTCTTTTATGTTTTTCTCTTGGATTTCTTCATTTTCATCCTCCTCGTTTTCCTCTTTTTCCTCCTCTTCTTCCATTTCATCTTCTTCCTCCTCTTCGACCTCTTCTTCCATTTCATCTTCCTCCTCTTCTTCCATTTCATCTTCTTCCTCCTCCTCCTCCTCCACCTTTTCTTCTTCTTCTTCTTCTTCCAGCTCGAATACCTCGAGCACTGCAACATCTTGTTCTTTCACCTTTTGCTCAGACTTTCCCCGTTTCAACCCAACCTCCTCCTCATTATCAGTTCCATCACTATCGTGGGGAATGCAACACAGTTTGGTCTTACACTTAGTGCACCTAACCACTCTTTCCCTGTCTTCCTCAGGCATTGATGACACATACTTGAATCAACCTCAAACCTTTTATTGTCACCCAGACATTCTTCTTCTCCTTTTTTACTCTTACTGACGATCTCTTTTACTTTAGCTGATATTACCTTCGAGGCAACGTTCTCTTCAAAATTTCGAGATTCAGGACAAATCTTGATCTTTGTCTCTGGAAACAAATATGAAACAATACGTTCGTAGCACCTTCTATGTCCCTTGCACCCACTACAGTCACACCTCCCTATTCTCTCACATTGTGGTTCATTCCATGGAACTTCCTGTCTTTCTCTTTTCTTACTACCATGAAATTCTTCATGATTATAGCTTTCAACACCAACTTCCAAAATTTCCTTTCCCTTACTACAATGATTTCCTAGGCACTTTCTTCTTCCTTGCTTTTCTTGGCAACCCATTTCTCTAGGGGGGAGTTCAACTTCTCTCTCCTCTTCCACTTCTTCATCTTCACTTACTTCTATTATGATTTTCTGGGCACTTTCTTCTACAGTCATTTGGCTGTTAGTCTTCCTATTATTCAACTCCCTACTAGCAACTTCCTCTCTTTTGGATTCAAGGGACACAGTTTTCTTTTTCTTTTTCTTCTTCTTCTTCTCCTTCTCAGACATTCCAATTTCTCTTCCTTCCTCAAACCCCTTCCTACCCTTTCGCTTCCTCGAAGGCCTCTGCACTTGATCATCATCATCTTCTTCATCTTCATATATCGAGTTTCGAGCAGAATTACGCCGTCCCCTCGAAGCATCACCATTGTCAAAACCTTCTGTAGCCTTCTGAACCTGGGAAAACTCAGCACCTTTCTCATAGACATTTTCACAAACACCTGGTGTGCAATTCTCAACCACATTCTTCTTGCCCTTGTTTCCACCTTCTTCTTCCGCACCCTTTACAGCAGGCTTTTTACCCCTTTCATTCCTCCCACCCTTCCGCGATTTCCCAGGTTCGATCTGTAAGCTCGCCGGCGCCAACTGATGCGACCTCGTCGAAACCATTGTCGAAGGCCACTCTCAGAGAACAAGGTTTCAGAGATTGACGAAGCTTAACTGTCAGGTGTGTGCGTGTGTCATTGATAGTGTAATCTTTGAGTGAATTTACACTTATCTTGCCATGAATTTATATTAATCTGTGGACTATGGTCAAGGTTCATAATGCTCAGCGAAAATCAATTTGGAGGAGACTTTTTAAAAATGTGAGTATATATTGTGTTTTTTTTTTCAAGGAACGAGAAAGATGATGAGTAAAAGTACTCCCTAGTCCCTACGTAATGTTTTTTTTTGGTATAGTTAGATATTGACCGGCACAAGTACAACTATAAACGAAGTTTAGTTGAATTTGATAGAATAATTTATTTATTTTTTCACAGGAAAATAAGAAATAGACTTGGGATGATAGAATAATGATGTACTACCTCCGCAATTTAAAAATAAATACACTTTAACTGGCACATATTTTTAGCCTTTTAGGAGTGTGAATTGAATTTATTAAAATAAGATGAAAGTGGGGTAGTGAGTGATGTGATAAGTGTGGAGACCACACAAAAAATAAATATTAATATAATGGAAGGGGATCAAAAGTTCAAAACATGTCAAAAAAGAAAAGTGTAACCCTTTTTAAAATACAGTTGTTTAAGGAAACTGTATCTCTTTTTAAAATACAGAGGGAGTATATGTGATAGTCGAAAATAAGAAATAGTAGAAAAAGACTTGGAGTGAATTTTTTTTTGATCAAAACGGGAAAAATGAGGTATAGAAGTTACTAAAAAGACAAGGGAGTTGTTTACGAGTTTAGTGGGCCCGTAGGAAAGTGGTAAATATTAACACCGTTCCAAAATTATATTTGGAGAATTACAGTACAGATATTAACACAAAAAAGGAGAGTGTATAAAAGTTTGGTGAATATAATAAAAAGGTGGTTAGGGTAAGAAAAAAATGCATAAAGTAACAGGGAAATTGTTAATGTTGTGGGAGTAAGAAGAGGAACATAGTAATTTTCATGCCAAAAAATAGTGTAATATAAATTACAATATAAATACATTATGAAACTAACTAAAACGGAAAATATAAAGATCATTTTTAAATAGATGTAGTATTCCGTAATAAATACTATAAAAGTTGTCAAAAATGAAATTGTAACTCATAAAAAATACGGCCGAAAATAACTATTTATGTAATATATGAATTTGTTAGACTATACATCGATCAATGTCAAATACATTAAAATTTTAAGTCGAGAATTGTAATTTTCTAAATCAGCAAAATTTCATTCTATTCATAATCGATTGCATTATCGAGTTTCAAATACATTTCAGAACTTCCATCGAGGAAAAAAAAAGGTACACTTTGGACTAATTGGGTAATTCATAGCTAGGTCAAAACTAAAGAAAGAAATTAACTTTGAGTACAATTACCAGTTGTATTTACCTCATGACTCATTTGCACAAAAAAAAAAGAACAAAGAACAAAAAAAAATTGCACAATAAACCTCAAGCTTTCAAATTCTCATTTTACTACTCGATGAGTAGTTCGTATTTGATTGTATTTGTATCTATAATTCTATACAATACAAGCAGCTTCACCAAAATAGCCAAGATTTTCTCTCATGAGCCTATGTCATGGTCCGAAAGTCTGGATACTCAGAACGGTGCCGGGTACCCAGCTAAACGGGTACCCGAAAATGCGGGTAGTTATGCCGGCCCATGACCCGACCCGGTAGTAAGTGTGTCGCATGACTCGAGAATTCATAGACACTATACTAACACAACTGGACTCGATTCCGGTATGGTGTCAACAAACACACTAACACTATACTAACACAATTAGACTGACTCGAGATACATTGGCGACATAGAAGCCTGAAGCCTGTTCAGGTCATCAAGTAAATAATAAGATCGAATCACCCTACGAGTAACATAAATCATCATCTACCATATTTTCAATCATCTAACTCCTGGTCGGACTTCAGTTCGTCTATAGCCTGCTTTACAGCGTAAATAATCATTTTCCATACCTACATCAAGAAGAGAATCACATTTTTCACAAAAGTTTACATTCCACAACATTCTGTTTTAGAATGATTCTATAAAAATATGCATATTTTCAATCAACTGCAAATGACATACCTCTAACTTTTCCCCCTTGGCCCGGTGATTTCGAGGCAAACTACGGAGCTCTTCGATAAGACGGATACACTCGTGAACATTCTCAGGAGAGACAAAATCAAGCGCAACCTTTATGCATGACTGAGACAGAGTTGCAGACATTTGTCAGCAGAGATAATTACATAAAAAGGCCAGACTCGTCAAAATCATTAGTCTCCACCGTCAATTTCAAGCATATGATAAGTTGATCTTATTTCTAAACCATATTTCAAGCTCTTTCCAAATTCCAATCATCCAATTGTAAGGTAAAGATCACAAACTTTTTAATGTTATAGAAAAAGTTAAGCCTTATTTAAAGTTTTTAAATAAAGTTAAGCCTTAAACCATTTATTGAACAAATGTCTATGGCTCAATTGTGTCATGTAAATAAGAACGGAGGAAGTATGTATTATACTCCTGCCTAGCCAAATAGCAAGGTATCCGTTGTATTTTAAAGTTTTGTATACTTCTCATAATATCATGCACTCACGAAATATTGCAGGGTAAAATGAACTAATGACATTTAAAACTACATCAAAAAAAATCATTGTGAAAGTAAGACGGGGCCACAAAAACGGACATGGTACCTTCAAGTTTCTAACTTGATGAGGACAGCCAGCAGGGATGAAGACTGCTTCTCCAAGATTTTGAACAAATGTCCATGGCTCAATTCCTATAAGTAGAATAGAACTCAAGCCAGAATTAGCAGCAACAGATGATGTTCAATGATTGAGAAAGACTTGAGTGGCCAATTGGAGAGTCACATGAAAATATAAACCTACCATATTCTTCCTTTAGCTTCCTTTTATGTGCCTCAGTCAAGTAGAATGTCTGGTCATGAATAGGGTGAATGACCTACACATTCAAAGAAACACCATAATTGAAGACTGATGTCATAATAAAGCAAGTCCCAATTCCCAAACCCAATTTTTGTTCTGGTCCTTATTATGTGAATACATAATAGCATTAACCAATCTTTAGATATCAACCAAGAGGCAAGCACAGAAGTTTAAACATTGATGCAAATAGTGAGCTTAAAGAGGATTTTTATTCATCTTTTTGTAGGAATTTGGGTCTCCAAAGGAAAGCAATGTCAATGCTCGCGTCTCATGCAAGAAGGTCCTGTTCTAAAGAGAGTGATCCTTGATTTTTCATCAGTGCATGAGCAATTCCAACAGCAACAAAAACTGGCTTTACTAAACATTGGCAACAGCATGAAGCTCTACCTCACTCGCTACAAGCAACAGTAAGGAAAAACCCAATTGCCTTTGCAATATTTAAGGCTAATAACCCACTTTGCAGATATTAGAAAGAGCAAGGACGTGTTGGTTAGGAGGTGAATTCTCCCAATAAACTTGCTGCTTTGGTATTTTTTTTTAAGAGAACGAAAGAGCAGAAGGAAATTAATAACATCACAGAACTCAGAGAGCACCGAACGGAGAAAAGAGAAGCAGTGTGGGTTTGTTTTGGAGAGCAGCAAGATGGAAAAGGGGAGACGCGGCCTTGTGTTCATCAGAGAAAAACACGTACTGCTAACAGATAAGACACGGATGAGGATGACCCACCAGAGCAAGAAAGAAATATCAACTGTTTTTCATAAAGCTTACATTTGTTTTATGGTTTTTTCAAATTGATTGATGCTGGTTCTTGAATCTTGATAACATTGTGAACTATTTCTATATTGTAGGGCTATCGTGTCACCACCTATACAACGTATTTTGGTTAATGAATATCAATTTTTCATTTTTATTTCATGTGAGAATATGCCAATGCTCCTAATGGTATTAAAAGATAGATCACATTTTATGAGAAAATAAGTACATGAGTGATAGGATCTTATAGCATATATCTACATCATTCTTGCAGCTACTAAACTGACTAAGAAAGTGTAGGTTAATAACTTTAGGATCTTTTGTTGTCAAATATGTAGTACTCCCTCTGTCCCTATTTGTTTTCCCCATTTGCTATGTTGGTCCGTCCCCAAAAGATTGCCCATTTACCATATATGCTCATGGGACATAAAATACGATTGACTCACCACTTTTGTCTCTTCTCAATTCCACTCATCCATTTCTTAATAAAGCACATTTGCTTCATGGGGCAAACAATAAAGGACATTTTATAACGGAAGCAAGAAAGATTATAAATAACGTAAATAAAGAACACATAGATTTAACGTGATTCACTAACAATGTGTTAACTACGTCCACAGACAGAGGAGAGGAAAAAATTTATTGATCTTGAGGAGTATAAATTACCGAATACAACTAGGCTATGACCAATAGAGTTTATATAGTACTATCTAGACAGATGCGAAAAAGCCTATAACCAGTGTTGTAGCGTTGCAGTAAGGGGTTTCACCGATTCAAGGCATATTCTAACAAATCTCTACCTTGACTTGAATCCTCTCACAAATAACAGATGTACCAAATACACCATAATAATGTCAGACGTACCAGAAATTCCTCACCCTGATTTTTTTCCATCAAAAGGACAATCAACAACTCCTAACATTTAGCAAGTCCAAACAATGTTGAATCTTGCTATGTGGAACCGGCTTGATGAACATATCAATTGGGTAATCAGCAACACCCACTTTGTTCACGTTAATCCTCTTCTCACTTCTTAGAAAATGATACCTTACATCGATGTGCTTAGTCCTCTCATGATGGACTAGCGTGATCATGATGTAGACCCAAATTAGTAACTAATCCTTTCAACCAAATTCCCTCTTTTGCTGAATTTGTCAAAGCCATGTACTTTGCTTTTGTAATAGACAACATCACCATAGGTTGCAAAGTAGCTTTCCAACTAACAACTCAACCACCAAGAGTGAAAGCATAACCGGTCATGCATCTTCTACTATCAACATCTCCAGCATAACCCTGTCACCAAACACTCTGTATCACCTCCATAAATGAGACCAAAATCTTCTTCACAGTTTGTCAATACTCCTTGCCAGGTTCACCCGTAAACCTACTAACAACACTAACAGACTGTGCAAGATCAGGTGTAGTGTAGACCCATTGCATACATCAAGCTTCCTACTGCACTAGCATAGGGAACTCGAGACATGTACTCCTCCTCCTTAGCAAACTTAGGTGCAAAAGCAACAGACAGATGTGCATTTGCAACACTAGCAGTATTTATAGGCTTTGTTGTAGACATACAAAATCTTCTTAATGTATCCCTTATGTGATAAGAAGAGCTTCTTTTTGCTTTTATCCCTGTAAATTTCCATCCCGGGAATTTTCCGAGCTGCACCCAAATATTTCATCTCAAACTCAACACTAAGGAGATCCTTAAACTTCTGAACATAAGACTTGTCATCTGCAGCTATCAACATATCATCTACATACAAAACCATTTGCTGTCTTGCTATAGTAAACACAACAATCATACGGACTCTTGGTGTAGCCTATCTATATCATATAGCCGTCGAATCTCTTGTACCACTGCCTTGGAGACTGCTTTAGTTCATACAAGGACTTCTTCAACTTGCAAACATGGTTTTCCTTACTAGGAACTGGAAACCATCTAGATGAGTCATGTATATCTCCTGATGTGCAATTATTGCTAGCACCCTGATGGAAGTGTGGCGAAAAAATCTCATTGTAGTCTACTCCCTCCTGTGACCAGAATTTTGTCGAAGGGGGGGTCGTAATCGAAGTACATTTTTAATTTTAAAAAAAATTGTAAATCAATTATTTTTATACTTTGAATAAATTATATTACCACTGCTTTTTTTCCAGGAATATATACATACACCACTAGTTAACAAAATTAAATATTTTGGCTAATTTCATATTTGAGTTATTCTCCATGTCTAAAACTAATACTCCGTATAAAACATTATGTTCTGAATAACGATAAGCTATGTGACAGTAGAAAAATAGAAAGAAAAACGAATGGATCGGCAGGAACAATGGCTACTTTGACATTTACGGAGTAATTTGTAGTCCAAACTCCAAACAAAAAGAAGAAAAAAAAAAGAGAAAAAATGCTTGCAATGTGAATCGAACCCGCGACCTGTATCCAGGATAGTAAATTTTGACTTTCTTCAACCATCTACACTATTGACACTTGTATTATGTAATTAATTTTACTTAAACATTTTTAACCGATGCGAGGGCCATGGCCGCCGCCAGCCCCCCTAATTCCGCCACTGTAGTGAACCCTCTAGCTACTACTCGAGCTTTATACTTGATACCCTCAACGGATGTTTCTCCTCCTTCTTATAAACCCATTTACAAGCAACGATCTTTCTATCTCGAGGTCGCTTAGTTAATTCCCAAGTTTGATTCTTTTGAAGTGACTCCATCTCATCTCCCATTGCAACAAGTCATTGGATAGACTCAGTACATGTAACTGCTACTTTGTAGGGGATGGCTCATTAGAGTTAGGATCCACCTCTTCAGCAACCTGTAGTGCATAGGCCACCATATCTTCAAAACCGTATCTCTTGGAAGGCATCCCATAATTAGCTCTCTTTGATCGATCAAGAGCCAACCGTGTTGATTCGCTACTATGGACCAGTGTTACCTAGTTCGCTGGTAACCCCCGCGAATCTCGAACCGGTTCGCCCGTACCGGTTCGCGGTTCGCCGGTGATCCAATTCGCGATGTTTCGTGAACCAAACCAAAACCCTAGCTTTAACGATTGAAGGTCCGGGAAGGCGATAGAAGATAAAATATGTTGGGGCTTTTGTTTGAGAAGGACATACGCGTTGATTGCGACCGTCAATTATTATTTTTGTTGTTCTTTCGTCTTGCTGAAAATAAATAACATGGATGAGCAGAGACCATCGTGAAGAACTGCAAAATGAAGAAGATGGGTTTTATTTGTTTTTATTTTTTACTTTTTTGTTTTATTTTACTTTTTGTTTGCACGTGTTCATGAATATGGCCCCATAGTATTACGTTAGGTGATAATAATTGAATATATTATACTTTGTTTGCCCATGGGTGTGGTACCGTGGTCCCACTATTATTTTATTAAGTATTCACTGACACGTGTTTGATAGGTAAGACTCATTGAGAATCTGAACAAACTCCTCTGACACGTGTTTGATATATATTTGCCGATGTGTTTGACTAACAAATGAATAGAAACGATAATATCAGTTGAGTCATCCGATGCCACCCTTCCTTCACTATTGAAGCCCATCATAAATTCACTTTGACTCTCTCCTCATCTCCTTTATTATCATTCCAACTCTTCAGTTTCCCCTTTCCATTCATCTTTTTTCTCATCTCTCTTCTTATTTTCTCTCTCCTAACAGTGGCTGTGGAGTTGATGATGGGAGCTTACAAGAGTAGCAGTATTTCGATGTCAACTATTATTATGTATTTTTTTATTATTATTATTACTTATTATTATTATTTTTATCGCATATAACACTAAAACACACACGTAAAAAAAAATCCATAACCCTCTCCCGAACCTAAAATCAGCTACCCATGAACCGCGAACCCGAACTCGTACCCCGAACCGAAGCGAACCACGGACCAGGTAACTTTGTTGTGGACCTTCATGTTGTGATTCTGACTGCGGTTGTTGACTTCATGTTGTGGTTCACTCTCATCTAGAGTGACTTGCTGCTCCACTTGTTTCTCTAACACTACCACTTTCTGACACAACAGTAGACTTCACAGTAAGATTAAACATAAAATTTTCATCAAAGACTAGATTTCTACTTAATATAACCCTCTTTACAGATGGAGACCAGATTATGTAACCATTAACCCCGTCCCCATATCCTACAAATACTTCATTTTTAGCTCGTGGCTTTAAACAATACAACAAAAAACTCTCAGCAGGCTTACCAGACCACACCTCAAAACTAGTTTTGAGATGTATACATGTGTGAGGTCCACGATTTATCAAATAACATTTTGTACAAACCGATCTTCTAGTTAGTCCAGCATTAGAGAGCATGCACTTAGCTCTCTCCAGAGTTGTGATTTGTACGTTCTGCTACACCATTCTACTACTGTGGTGTATCCCTTACTGTATGATGCCTAGAAATCCCTTCATTCTTGCAGAACTCATCGAACTCATAACAGCAAAATTCCAGACCATTATCAGTTAACAGCCTTTTGATATTCCTCCCTGTTTGATTCTCCACTAATGCCTTCCACTGCCTGAAATTCTTAAAGGCCTCACTTCTATGCTTCATAATGAACACCCAAGTCATCCTTGAAAAATCATCAATCATTGACACAAAATATCTGTGACCCCCTAAAGACTCTACCCGAGAAGGACCCCTCATAATGGATGTAATCAATTGTGCCATTTGTTCTGTGTATTGCTTTAGGAAACTTGTTGCAATGTAACTTCCAAAAATACAATGTTCACAAAATTCAAGATCCGTGACCTTGTCACCACAAAGAAGAACCCCTTTTGATAGAATTTGCATCCCTCTTGCACTAATGTGACTAAGCCTCATCTGTCATAACTTCGCCACGTTTTCCTTATCAATCTCCGAGGATGCAACAACAACAAAACCTGATAGCGTAGAACCTTGAAGAAAATACAAGATTTATGACGCAACTCTCTAGTATAGAGGGACGATCTAACCTCCTCTACAGAAATAATATCTTTACCAATAATAAACGATTGCACAAAATTCTCAACCGATAATGGTAAAGACACTAACAGAATTAAAGCAGCATCCTCATCTTCAACTTTAACATCAATATTACGCAATTCTAATAAAATTGTGTTTAACTGATCTAAGTGATCTCGCAGAGGCATACCTTCCTGCATTCGCAGACTGCCGCAGACTGAACAAACGTTGCTTCAGAAGCAACCTATTGTTGGATTTTGTCGTATAAAGACCTCGAGCTTCCCTCACAAACCTTGCGCGGTTTCCTCCTCCGCGATCTCGGCGATGATATCGTCAGCAAGACACAACATAGTCGTCGAGTGTGCCTTCTCCTCCGGGACGACCATCTCATCGGTGATTGGATCTGCTGGCTTCCTAACAAGCGGCTCCCACAACGCTGTTGTTTCAACAAGGCTCGCATCTTGATTTGCCGTAAGCGGAATTTATTTCTCCCAATAAATTTGTCGATCTTCACGTTAATACCAGACATCTTTATCACGGAATTTTAAACCCTAATACAAATTCGACTCTGATACCAGTTTGTTATAACGGAAGATTATAAATAACGTAAATAAAGAACTCACTAACAATGTTTTAGCTACGTCCATACGCAGAGGAGAGGAAAATTTTAAAGTTTAATTGATCCTGAGGAGTACAGATTACAAAATACAACTAGGTTATGACCCAGAGAGTTTATATAGGGACATCTCCGTGTTGGGGTGTCACAGTAAGGGGCTTGGCCGATTCAAGACATATTTTAACAGGACAAATGGAGTAACATCTTTTAAAGCGATCATCTTGTGGGGAAATATCTTTTATATTTTTGTAGAAAAACACTTTTTTTTACCAAAATTTCGTCAATATGTTTCCATCCAAAATGTCAACATTCCAACAAGTTGACTTTGTTTACGATCCATTTTCTATTTTATTTTCTCGGAATTCAGATAGCTTTCATGTGCTACTGTTGTTAGGAGGTCCTCTTTTTCCCTCTTTTATATGGTGGTGCGGTGCAGATATACTCCTAAATTCACCCCTCTCCTGTTCTTATCCTTCTGTAAAGGGAGCTTTCGCCCGGTCAGCCACCCCACTATCTCTAAAACATCCACCCCTTTCATCCCCATAATTTTCTCCTAATTCATAAAGCCTGAGGGTAGTGGCGAATCAGATGTGTTTTTAGCATTTTTTATAAGTGTTTGATGCCAAGTTGTTTATATTGATATTATAAGACTACAAGTTATACTTGTAGTAAACTTTTAGAATTAATCATGCTATGAGATCACTCATACCAACTATTAGACACTGAGCTTGATGGTCCAAGTTGGAACCCGGCCTCGAGACCAAATTCAACGGCTGCTGAAAATCATCTTGAAGACCAAATTTAATTTAAATCTATTCGGAGCTTAATTCCGATGCTAGCAAAATTGAATGTCCTGCCTTTTTTAATCAATTGATACCAATAAGAAATCTATTCTTGATCAATGGACTATACGACTCCAGTAAATCCCATTGTTTTTCATTCTCCACAGCCAAAGTAGAGAAAGAATCTTTGACTTCTCTCGATGGAATCAAAGAGAAAAAGACAGCATGCAAGAAAAAAGATAAAAAGTAAATGGATGGAAACGAAAGCCAACAAAATGTTGACTTTTCAGGAGGAAAGTATATATTTTTAGGTGCCACCAAAAATAATTTCAGAAGGTACTTTCCCACAAAATATTGCCTTACAAGCTACTTTTTGACAGAATATCCTTAAATAAAATCGAAATTTTAAGTAAAATTATCAATTGGATTAAAATTCAATCTTGGAACTAGTCACATAAAGTTACAAAAATGTCAGGCTATGAACTGGAAGCCTTACCGCTATCTGTCATTGGTTGAACTTTAGTATCCTGTCATTAGTATACTTTTTTAGTTTTTATTTAGTTACCCGAGTATAAAATAGTTAATTTCACAAATTGGTCTTTTGTAAATTAGTGTTTATTCAATCCCTGCAGGAAAGATACTACTTATTACTTGTGCAACTGGTACACCCCTTGCCATATATAATTTACACGCATAACTGCATAAGTTACATGTATAAAATAGTACTGAGTATACGATATTACCTGGTTGAATGGGGAATAATGATTGTGCCTGAATTCCATGTAATGTCCCTTCAAATACTCTTGCAGCTTAAGGACATCTTCTCTACGAAAGATGTCCCAAAGAGCACCTTCTCTTTTATTGTCTGAACCTTCCAAGATCCCAGATGGATGAACACTTCTGCCAAGATGCGGAGTACCATCGGTGGTATGTGTTAAAATATTGACCTATTAAATCCAATATAAAAATGGCAATAAGTCAGACATTTCAAAGAAAATAAACCAAGCAGTAAAAACCGTCAACCTTCTACAAAACTTCCATGTCACGCAAACAAATCTTGGCTGTAAAGCATAAATTATTTTTCTTTGGTAATGGGCAGAACTCAACAGATTACAGAACAGAGTTCCCAAATGGCCAAGACATATTCCTGAATCCTGATGGACCTACTCTATTGATTTCGATTTATATCTTTCTGGGTTGATGACAGTTAAGCTTAAAGGTGAGGTGAGAAACTTTTACGATTCTACCACTTCCTCAAAGAAAAATACAAGAAAAAGGAACAAACATTTATGAGCCTCATTTTACTTCATTTTATAACTCACAAAGCTTGCCAATTTTGACATTTTTGACCATCTATTTGTGGAAACAATTAACAGTCCCGGGCATAAAATGATACCACCAGATTTATCATGGAAAGAATTCTCAAACACTCCACTTGGCTTGCAATACAGATCCCTGTAGTATAATTTTAAAATTCTTATGAATATACATTAGTCAAGTGAAATACGGTCAAACGTTTAAAACTTTGACCTTGAAAAAGGAAATGGAACAACTGATTGCAAATGGAGGGTAGTATAAAACAGTGCCCGGTACTCCCTCCGTTCTCCTTTGTTCTACCACTTCCATTTTTATATATTCTTTTACCCACTTTCACTTATTTAATTTCAAGTAAATTTCTTACTTTCCTGTGTCCTCCTGCCAACTATATGGGACTCATTCAAACTCTTTCACAATGCATGTCCATATTTCTCCTCTAAAAGAAAAATACCCCACATGGTTGATCCATCCATCCTATATTCCTATTCTCCTTGGTCTTTCTTTCTTATCTACAGTAATCGGGCAAAAAAAAAAGAACACGCAAGTTCTATAACAAGCACGGACCCACTATTAGCAAGTTAGAGCTAAATAATAGTTGCACTGGTCATACTCATCCCATCATATACATTGCAGGCAATCTCGAATTTAAAAGAAAATATTACTGCAGGGAGAAACATTCATAGACCGTTCAAGACTTCAAAGTGCAAAGAAGATAAAAACAAATGAAAATATGTACCACGTCAGAGATGTGACAGTGAAGCTTGGTGACAGAGTCACCACAACCCAACTCTTGTGCCCGTCCATAAGCAATGTAAGCCTTTGGACCCAAATCTGGCTTCAAAGTTCTTGAAGGGCACTTGGCAGCTATGTTCAAACCTCCAACCCTGGGATGTGTGTACTCCTTAAATGGCAATGCTCTAACAAATTCAGCACTATGACGTGGTAAACGCTGCTCAAATTTACCAACAGGTGGCCAATCTTTCAATTTCAGAATGCCAAGTGACTTAGCACCCTCCAATTGACCCCGTGAATATTCTTTAAAAAACTGGTGAGCGTTGAGATCAACCTAAAGTGGATTGATACCCAGAATCAGTCACAAGTTAAACAACAGAGAGTCAGAGACCACAGAGATTATATAGTTGAAAAACAATGCGTTGACAATGGCTAAAACAATGGACAAAAAACACTCAAATCAATTTAATTGTATTCAAGAAACCTATAGACAAATCCAATCAACAACAAAGTTTTTTTTTTTTTTTGAGGGAAAATCAACAACATAGTTGAAAGAATGACTATATTTAGAGGAAACGGAAAATATTAACATGCCAATATTTACTGCTTTGTACAGCAGTTTGCCTGTAAAATTTCAGTAAAAAAAATGAATAAATGATAGGTAAATAAAAGTTTTAGCTCGCCAATGTGGCACTTGTTATCAATGATAGGTAAATAAAAGTTTTAGCTCGCCAATGTTCTGGTGGATGGACTAAAATATTAAAAAAATCAATTAATTTCGGGATGCAAGGAGTAAAATATGTTACAATAAGGAGATTTTGTGAGATAGAGTTACATCTATTGGTTCTTATAGTCCTATCACATTGGTGCATTTCCAACTTAGATGTGTTTGTTATTTCTTCTTCTTAGGTCTCTTACCACTATGTTATTTGGACTCTTCATTTTACCTCAAGTACCCGTGTTAGATCCTCGACACTCGAACTTGGGTATGGACACCGGACACTTCATTTTGGACCAAAATCATGGAACGTTTTCACAAAATAGCTGAGTCGGATGATTGGACATGTACCCTTGCCCGACATGGGTATTCGAGTGCGAGTAACATAGTTAGTCTTACTATGTAATATATTATTTTCTCATTGAATAGAAATCTAAATTGAACTTTTAATTGCATCCCTCTCCTACAATCCAGCAGCAACTCTGCCACTGATTTATGCTTGTTTCCAAATTTATATACTCTATACATACCACTTAGACAATAAAACATGTTTCTTTCTATACTAGTTTTTTTTATGTACTACATCACTTATTTTTTTATATTGAGAATTAATACTATTACTAGCTTAGATCCCGTGAACGCACGGATATTCTAAAATTATTATTTCACTGAAATATTTTTCCTCAACTTATCATAATTAATAAATCTTGAACATACTCATTTAATCATCTAATTTGCAATTCCCACCCTACAAACTACATATTTTATGCGCTTAACATGCTAATTTCACCAAAATATTCAGTAATTTTTTTTTGGAAAACGGGTTTTTCCGGGAAAATTTTGCACTAGGAAATGACATCTTGGTGCCTATTTTAGTATAGAGTTAGTTATAGATCACTAAAATACAATTACTCTCATTATTGTACTCAGTAATAATTTGTTTGAAACTACCTTACAAAAATCCTGAACCAGTCAACCAAATAAAAATTATCATTTTTAAGGTGAGTGGAGAAATTAAAAAGTGATGGGAGATAGCAGGGACATATAGGCGAAATCTTTTCACTCCAAAACATAATAAAAACCAGATGGAGTGGCTCCATATCGAGAGGGGGTCACAGATGTTGTATACAGATAGACAGCACAGCACAGAAATGCCCCTAAACATTTAAACACAACGGGATTTTGACAAGGTTTAAAAAAAAAACAAGGTTAGAAAAACTCTCAGCAACAGGAAACATAAGAATGAAAACATGATTCATCAAATATAAGCAGGTAATAGTTTGTTCTGAGCTGCAAGCCTACAAGTATACAACACTTACCTCAGACCAATCCGAACACTTAATAGCTTTCACCTTCAATACCCTATTTCCAACTTCACGGAAAGCACGCCACATGACCATTGGTTCCCAACTTAAACCAGGGTTAGTGTCAAGAGCATTCCTGACAATAATTGGTTGTCCCAGAGTCCAATGCCACTGGAAGTGTTTGAGATATCCATGTTGAATATCCCTAGCATCAGGGCAATACAAATAATTGTCTTTGGAGCCATCTCTGGAAGCACATTTCTGCAAGATGCTTCCACGATCAACATCCGAAGCAGAGCATGAGCATTCCTCAGGAGCACAAGCTGAAATCTCTTGTTCCCATTTGGCCACTGTCTGCTCTGCTTTCTTCAGCAATTCTGAAACCCAACCATCTGATAAGATAGATTTTAATTCAAGAACTGCACCCCCACAACCCTCAAATATAGGTGGAGGGCAAGTAATAGCACCATTTCTCTCTCCTTTCCATTCAGATTTTGCCTTATTTTGATCATCAAAGTGTAGCCCACAAGGATTGTCTGAGACTATTCTCTTTGATCGAGCAGGAGCTTTTTTGCCTCCAGTAATTCTCTCTGATTGAACATGAACTCTCAAGCATCTAGCTGGTTCCTTTGATTTTGTGGGAGCATTGTAGCCTCTAGTTGGTTTCTTTGGTCGCCCACGAGAACTTTTACAGTGCAAATTTTGTAAATCCTTATCAACATATTCCGTTACAGCTTCTTCACAATCCTGCAGCCGTCCAGCACGAACTTCCCGACAGCAGGTGAGACACAAATCATACATACAGTTTGGACAACTTCTGTGAAAATCGACAATGGAGTTTCTGCAGTTGTTACTGCATCAAAGATGACCAAATCATGGCCTGAAGACTAATAGCAACTCATCAGGAACAGCAAAGCACTTTATAGATTTAACCCCTTTACCAGAATACTTGCTCATTTTCTCGCCCAATTGCATTTTGAATTTCTACTTCAGACACTAGTGCACCTACAAGCACAACAACCAATTTAAAACAACTGTCACCAAGTGATCTTCGTTGAGCCAATTTACAGGGTTTGGACAACCATATGAGGGAATTTGATACCACAAAATGCTAACCCAGAATCAATTTATGACTATATGCAATAAATAACACAAACGTGAATAACTCACTGAGAAAAGAACAAGATATTCATAGGCTTCATTATTGGGACAGTATTTAAAGAGCACGGAAAGAAGTCTATAGTTTCCCTTGTATAACTATTTCACGACAATATTATCCACACGGAAGTTTCAAAAGCCAGGGTACGTGAAAATTGAGCTTCAATAAACCACAACAATTATAATCTGGCAATATACATGTTCTTCACAAAGTTACAATAACCCAGACCTTTATACCAACTAAATAACTATGACGAGTACTATTCAGCATTTGTGTCATCTCTATGGCTTGCTGGAATTAGATCATCCACAAGATATGAGATGAGTCAGATGACACAGAGCTTCGTGGTTTGCTAGTTATAAAACACATGGGTAGGTACAAGAACAGAACAGGGAATTAACCCGGCACTTCTGCGCATGATAGTGGAGTCAACTTCCCACAAATACTCAACTGCAAAAATCAGATTCCAGAGAAAAAATATCATCCATCTGCTACACAAGGAAACTGACCTCACTAAAAAACATTTAGTCATTTTAAAATGTGCATCTAATAAGTTTGTTTTTCAATTCAGGCATATTATCGATATGAATCTTGAGACGTGAATGATTCAGTTGTACGTTTAGGGTAGACGTAAATGATTAATACTACACAACAGAGTTAAGTTTGTGCGCTATAACCCAACTACAGTTTCAGATTCAAGAGTGAATTCGGATTTCTAAATAGAGCGTCTCTCTCATTAATATGAGATTTAGAGTTAACCCATTCATCTAAAAGTTACTTAAATATCGTCTATCTCACAAATTAGTTTTAGAGTTCTTCCTAAATTCAGGTGCCTTAATTCATGCCTGTCACGGAAGACCTTAATTTTGTTGTTCTTCATCTTTCATCTTGGATTGTCAAGGTTCACCATCAATAATTATATGTATAATTACATGTAATCAACATGGACATGGAAACAAGTGTAAACTTGAAAGATATTAGCCATCCAACAAGAGACCATGAAGTAATACCCTGAATTTTGGCTTCTATTTCCTTTTCTGTCATCTGTTCCTGATTAAACTGCTTTAGAAGTGGCAGAATGATCCTCAGCAGATATTTGGAGTGGTCAATCTTTACTTCTTGCCGAACATTATATCCATCCTTCACCTGATACTATATTAAATCAAATAAAAACCCAACATGTGAATATCTTGTAAATAGGAATGAAACAACTTGCTGAGGTAAAGAGAGGAAAATCACACTTTGGTAGATCCCTCCATGCGCAAACACGACTTGCAATTGCAGTTCCCAAGGCAGAGTGGGCAAGCCTGAGCAATCTGCTCTTCAGTCATCTGCGGATACCTGGTCCGTACCATTACCATTTTTAAGAACATTTTTAACAACGTTTTTTCATCAAAATCCATAGCACTACTTGAGACTGGAGTTCTACTAAGTAATTCAAGATTATTGACACACCAACAACATTACATGAGAAAAACATTTGTGATAAAGGTGATTGAAAAGGACAAGTATGGGTAGAGTAGCAGTGTAGCACAAATTGGAGTTTCTTGATAACAGAACTTAATGTTTGGAGAAATTATTGTGCTAATGTCAAATTTTCAGATTAGAACTGGGCAGGTATGCTAAAGACTACGGATAAAGTGGTAACAAGTATTAAAGAACTTAGCTGAACAAAACAACTATACTGCAAAGTAAATAACTAGAATAGCACAGCAAGCAGGAAGTAGACAATATCAATACCCATACAACTGAATATGTAAAACTAACAACAAATTCAGACGATTAATAACATATTACATTCAAGGGAGTGACAGGGAAAGACATCACATAATCAGTGATCATATCCTAATGATGTAGATTACAAGTTACAACATTAATGCAAATCTTCTCAAATAGAAACGTAGAAAGTTTGGCGATCATCAGCACACTGATATAAACTTACTTTCCAAACACAGTTGTTTCTTTTTAAAAAGCTAAAGCATGTTATTAAACAAGGAGCACAACAAAAATAAAAAGACAGACCAGGTTGTAATGCAGGGAATGCAAAACCGTTTGCTCTTGCACTTAGAGCACCTAATAACTCTTCCCTTGTCGCCTCTATGGCATTGATGACAAGCGCTGGAATCGATCTTAATCCTCTGGCAATGGTGAAAAAAATTGAATAGTCAGAAAACAGTACAACGATTAAATACAAAAATAGGAAACTGAATTTAAACCCGATCACTCTTATTACTTTATCAATCTTTGGTGTATTCTCCTCAGTACCATTTTCGCAAACACCGAGTGTGCCCTTGTCTATTTCTTCTCCTTGTTCATCTTCCTCCTCTTGGGAATGCTCAACCAATGCAACATCACTGTCCTCGTCTTCCTCCACCACATTCTGCCCACACTTTCGTAATCTCTCCTCAACAACACTACCAAGCCCATCTCTACAGCTAGCCAAATCATCGAATTTCACAGCAATCTTTCGAAATTTCTTTCGATAAATCCCATTCTCTTTCTCCTCTCCTCTCCCCTTCTTCACTCCAACAGACAATTTTCCCGCACTTTCTTCCTCTTCCATTTTCTTACTCCTATTCAGCTTTTCCTTAAGTTTAGTTAGAGTTATTTCCAATGGACTTGTTTTCTCTCTTCTCTCTGCGCCATTTTCACAAACACTTGGTGTGCACTTCTTTTCTTCAATCACATTTACAACATCCTGACCTTGAGTTTCCACATTTTCAGCTGAAATATTCCTACCCTTTTCTTCTTCATCATCAAATTTCTTACTCCCAACAAATTTATCATTTAATTTAACTGGGTTCTGGGATTTATTTTCTTCACTTTTTGCAGAATCTGAGGAATCATTTTTCTTGATCACAGGAAATAAATAAGAAACAACATGTTGGTAGCACATTTTATCTCCCTTAACCATGCACCTGCTACACCTACGCATTATCTCGGTTCGTTCTTCATCCCTTCGAACTTCCATTTCCACTAACTCACCGTTTTATCACCATCGAATATGCTTCGCTTTGAATTGAGTTTTTGATAAACGAATGCTGAGAAGCAACGAGAGAGAGTTTAAGCTCCAATAAGGTCGGATTTTTTAGGGTTTTGAATTGGATCTCTGTAAATTGAATTTGCGGTGCAATCAATTGCTCGTGTTCAAAAAAGGTTTAAGCTTCCGACATTGTCGATGTTTAAACTCCCTCCTTTCCCCTTTTTCAGCTTGAATTTTTTATTTTTTTATTTTTTTATTTTTTTTATTTTTAAGGTAAGATGAAGTCTATTGAGTATGACTGTAAGAGGCATCAGGGTCGGAGGAAGTCTTGGCAGTTGTGCATATAGACACAAGTTAGTCGTATTAGTACTCCTTAATTTGGCATTGGTACTAAGACTAGTATAGTACTCCCTCCGTCCCTTAGTAATCGCACCGTTTCGACTGGACACGATTGCCAATGCACATCTTTGACCATCAATATCGTTAACTACATATTATAAAAATTTATAAAAATATTAATATTTGAAAATATATATTAAGATGAAGCCAACAATATATTATATACTAATATTTGTTTTCATATACTAGAAATAAAATAGGGTCAAAGTGAATTATGTGAATAGTGCAAAAAGTCAAAACGGCGCGAGTATTAAGGGACAGAGGGAGTATTGTAATATTGATACATTGTTAAGAATTAATACAAATTATTTACGTTTTTGTATTGATATATGTTGTGTTGGTACTTAAAATAGTTGTATTTGGTCACTTGTGTCCATATGGATACAAGGCACTTGAGATTTAGCTTTCCTCTCAGGGTTGAGCAATAAGTCAAGTATTGTGAATCAGAATCGGAACCTAAAGAAACATGCGGTTTTCGGAATCAGAATTTGTTTTTCAGGTTCCGATTTCGGTTATTGGGAATTTGTTACAATATTTTCCGGTTTCGATTCGCAATTATTCAGAATGGACATCCTATTGGGTACCTGTATACACCAATTCTAATATGGAGTAACCAAATCGTGAGACGGGACCAAATAAAAATGCTACATATGTCCAAAATATAAAACCATTGAAGCTCATTATTGAAAAATATAAATATAGAATTTTAGTTTAAGCTCAAATTATAAAACAACCGAAGCCCAAACAAAAAAATTATACTTCGTGTATATTTTTTAATAAATTAACAATGACTTATTTAAATTTTTAAAATAGCAGGTACTCTGAACCGGAACCAGTTGCAACAGGTTCTGGTTTCGACTCCTAACATTTTGACAAGGTACCCTATTGTGCTCACCCCTAGGAGTTAGGGTGTCAATTTGGACGCAGATCAGGCTCGAGTCAAATTTATCGGTTCGGATAAAAACGGGTTCATTTTTCTAACGGATATGATCGAGTTCGAAAATTAACGGGTCAAGTCGGTTCAGGTTGATTAAGCACGGGTTCATATCGGCTCAGATTCATATCAAATCGACTATAATCAGGTAGGGTTATAGTTGGGTTGGGTCTGGTTGGAACACGTCTGGTTATAAACGGGTTTAGCTGGATCGTAACAGGATTGGATCATATCGGGTCGAACTCGTGTTGGGTTCATATGAGGTCAGGTACATCGGATAACAATTTAAAAGAGGTTGTATTGAACGGGTTTACTTAGTCAGGTTAAAACGGGTTCAAGTTCATATCGGTTCTGGTTCTTATCATTTCAGCTCTTATCGGTTTGGGTTCATACAATATGGATAAATCAGTGGCGGGATGAAATTGGTAGCGAGTTGTACTTCGGGTCAAGTCAATAAGGTTCCAAATTATAAAATCACAATATCGGGTTATTACTAAAATAACTATTTTCATTACATTTATAAATTACTCCGTTCGTATAATATTGAGACCTTAATTAAGGGGACAAGGGCGATAACTAACTTTTAAGAAGTGTTAATTAAGACTAGTAGCGGGATTAAAAATGTTACGGGTTCTAAACATTTTGGATTAAACGAGCTTTCTCGGGTTGAAACAACTAAGATTGAATTGAATCGAATCATTAATGGGTTTCTGATCTATTCGGTTCGGGTTGAAACCGATCGGATTGCTGCGAAATGGTTTGTTATCGAGTATTGAATCTTAATCGGGTTACCATTTTCGTGCCGGTTGTGGTTCGGGTTGGAAATAATCAGACGGGTCGGGTTTCGGTTTCCAGTTCACGGATTATTAACGGTTCGGGAACAATGGGATTGAGAATTAATATCTTTAGTCGAAGGCCCTTTCATCTCAAGTTAACCCAGTATGGGTTAGGCAGTGTCAAGGGTGTTCTTTTCAATTTGTATGACCTTATTTTAATGATTTTAGATCATACTCCCTCTGTCCCGAAATACTCAAAGCGGTTTGATCGACACAAAGTTTAATGCATTGTAATTGATTTACTATTTAATTAGATGGTAGTTGGATATTGATTTAATATAGGTAGTGGGATGAGTGTCAAACTTTTAAAGGGGTAGGGGGGTGGGGGTGGGGTGGGGATAGTGGAAGTTTTATATGGTCGTATAAGTCTCATAAGGTCGTATAAGTTCCAATAAGGTCATATGCGTTCCAATAAGGTCCAATAGGTTTTAATAAGGTCCACAAGTTTCAAAAATGTCTTATATGTTCTGATAAGGTCATATGGATACTATAAATTCCATTGAATAAGGTGCGTAATATTATAATTATTAGTACCATTATTATATACTCCGTATCATTTACAGTATTTTGTTAAATTATATAAATCATATGTATATTGTTATTTCAAAATACTTTATGGTTACTATTTTATGGTTACTATTTTATCAATAATATGTAAGTATTAATGACTATTTTTATTATTCATTATATATTATCAATATAATCATAATGGAAAGCTTAGTTACATTTGAGTTGAATGTTGAGTAAAAATAAAATATAAAAATAGGTTGAGTGGAAAGTTATGAGTAAAACTAGAATATAAAAATAGATTGAGTTGAATGTTGTTAGTAAGGTGGGAAAAGAAGGGTGTGAATGCATTAAATATGGTGGGTCATCCATCCAAAAATAGAATAAAGTCGTCCACGTTATTTCGATTAAATAGAATTTAAAACACCTACTTATAAAAATCGTCCCCGTTATTTCGATTAAATAGGGTGTGAATGCATTAAATAGAATTTAAAACACCTACTTATAAAAATCGTTCCCGTTATTTCGAAATGGAGGGAGTACGTAGTAGTAAACATAATATTTTACAAAACCACCCGGGAAATATTTGAAGGTAACATATTTTATTTCCTAATGACAATTATGGCTTTATTTGGTTGGGAGGAATTGGAAGGAAAAGAAAAGAAAGGAAAGGTAAAATAATGTTTCCTGTATTTGGTACAAATAATTATATGGGAAGTGAAAGGAAAGGAAGGGAATTTGAAGGAAAGCTCCTTTATAAAATTTCCACTTTCCTTTCTTCCAAAATTGGAGGAATTTGGAAGGAAAGAGAAAATTAAAAGCTGTCATTTATATTTCCTTTCTCTTCCCTTCATTTCTTTCCCTTAAACCAAAAACAGGAAAATAAAATCTCTTTCTTTTCCCTTCCTTTCCTTTCTTTTCCTTTCCTTTCTTTTCTCTTCCTTTCCTTTACTAATAGTGAACCAAATAGGGCCTATATGTCATACCAATTGATTGCTTCAAATTCATCACCGCCTAAAGAGTTTCTTTTAGTTCGTGATAAAATCCAATACAAAGTATCGAGGAGGTTCATCCAAGAGCTTTTTTTTACGCATAGCACACCCGGTTCACCGGAGCTTAGCTCCGACTACATCCGGATCCGACCCGTGTCGCACACCTTGCTTATGGTGGGTGAGTCTCCCAACAAGAGTTTCTGCATACGGCGAGGCTCGAACCCGAGACCTCCCTTAAGCGACATCAAGCTGCTTACCACTTGAGCCAACTCTATGTTGGTGGTTCATCCAAGAGCTAATCACAAATATTTTACAAATATATGGGTCAAATCGGGTCGGATTCTAACTTATATTTAAAAAATAAAGTATTATTAGTACGGAGTAATGATTTATGTTACTAGTAATAACATAAAAGACATACTACCTTCGTTACAATAAGTTCTTTACGCTTTGAAAAATGTGTCTAACAATTAAAACTTTAATCATAAATTCTCACTATCATATCTATCAAAAATTATCGTGAGATATCTTGTTAGATTCGTCTCAAAATGTATTTTATAAATATCAACTTTTTATAATTTTTTGTCATAAAATTTTTGATATTTTAACGGTCAAACATTACACCGGAGTCCGTGTAAATAGTAAGTGTAAAGATCTTTTTGAAACGAAGGTAGTAATTATTAATATAAGAAATAAATAATAATCAACTATATAATTTTTCTAATGGCTAAAAGTTAGGAAATAATCTAATAAACTTTAATTAAATTCTAATAAGGTTTGATAAGGTCATATAAAGTTTTATAAGGTCCTATTTTATATATATGTTAAATAAGTTCATACCATTTCGGTTCCTATATGTTGAAGAGAACGCACCTTTATCCGGCTAATCACTTCTAGCTAGACTAATTTCATATACACTTGTTTTTAGGAATGGTGAGTGAATGTAAGAAAAAAAAGGGAAAAGTAGGAGATATGTAGTAAAGTAATGGGTAACAATGGGTAAAGTAGAAGAGAGACTGTGAAAAGATGTATTGTAGTCATTGTATGTAAAAATACGTACTTGTAAGATGGTAATAACGTACAAAAGGTATTGCACGCACTTCAATAAATTTAGACCTTGTTTTTTTGGCTTAATTTCAGTTTTAAGACTTATTTCGCAGTTCAATTCAGCTCAGTTCAGTTCAGTTCAGTTCAGTTCGGAAGCATTCAGTTTAGTTCAGTTCAGTTCAGTTCAATTCAGGAGCATTCAGTCCAGTTCAGTTCAGTTCAATTCAATTAAGTTCAGTTTAATTTAGTTCAATTCAACTTAATAAAAATAATAATAATAATAATTATCTTAATTATTAATTATTAATTATTAATTATTAACTATTAACTATTAACTATCAACTATCAACTATCAACTATCAACTATCAACTATCAATTATTAATTATTAATTATTATTCTGTTAAGTTAAATTAAGTTAAGTTAAGTTAAGTTCAATTCGTGAGCATTCAGTTCAGTTCAGTTCAATTCAGTTCAGTTCAGTTCAACTCTAAAGAACAAGACCTTATTGTACATAACATTTATCCTATTTTTGGTAACTTTAACATGTTTTGATTAACTTTTTATATTTGTATTATAATTTAGTTTTTGAGGGATAAACATTTTCAGGGTTAAATAATTACTCTGTACTCTGTTAGTGATTTTGAAGGGATAATTTTCATTAAAGCGAAATTTTAATCACTAATAATTATATATTTCATAACTTTACATTATACCGAAGTAACTTTCAAACATTTTGAATTAACTTCTAGTCCGATGTACATATTTATTGTACCCTACCTTTAAATTAGAATTTGTAAAACATGCATACCAAAAATAGAAAATAATTGACTTACGAACAATTATTATGTAGAACAGTAGAAGCTGTGAAGTATTTTGGTAATGGAGTTACTGGTCCTGCAAGGTGGAATCAACAACATTTTTCTATTGGAAAATTGTACAGGTGCTTACGAGGGCTTGCAACTTCAGTCTCGTGGAGAAAGGTATTGTGCAATAATCCAGCCCCTATGAAATGCACTTTCGTTATCTGGTTAGCAATTATGGAGAGATTAGTAACAATGTGATCAAGGTTATCAAAATCGTGATTCTACCTTAAATCGGAAGGGACTATTAGAATCGAATCGCAAAATCGAATCGTAGAATCGTAAGATTCTCCAAACAAATATAATCAAGATTTTATTCTCAAATTTCATTTAAAGTGCTTATATTATAGGAAAAAACTTAATAATTGAAATATATAGTTGTTTAATAGTTATATAAGCAATAATTAACAATATTTTTCTATAATTTACTTTCTCTACATGATTCAAATTTACGAGGTTTTCGCTAGTCAAGAAAAAAGTATAGAATCGTTTAGAATCGTAAATGGAATCGTAAGACATATTTAAATCGTAAAATCGTAAGATTCTATCATTTGAATCGCGATTTTAATAACCATGAATGTGATAACCTACAGAAGATAGGTATCTCATGTAATCCAATCTTCAGTTTATGTAACAAAAAGAATGAGATTATTGATCATTTACTGTTTGTGTGTGATTTCAACAGGAACTTTGGAATGCACCATGTTTGTTACGGAGTATTCAACATTGCAGTTTACATGATTTGGAAAGTTTAAGCTGGTGAAGCATGATCCTCATGATATCATTAAACATATCCAGCTTCTTGCCTAGCTAGCCTAATGACTTTAGGCTTGTAGTTTGTACTACGTAATTAGTTTGTTCCTAAACCCCTTTTGGTATTCATAAAGTTCTACTTTACCCCCTAAAAAAGAACAATTATTATGTTTAACATTGAAATAAAAATAATATTAAAGAAATAAATGGGCGATGGACCCACAAAAAACCGACCACATCCATCACCCTCTTCACCCATCACCCGTTTTAAATTTGTTTTGTCACCAATCAGGGTTATAGATCATCTCTTGAAGTATCTAATGAAATTTCTTATGCCTACAATTGACCAATGATACTAACATGTAATCCCCATGAACAATCTTGAAATCCATTATCATTAAGTAGTTTAATCATACAAAGTATTATCGAGTGGTGAAATGATACTTTTAATATGTCTATTTTTTATACTCACAACGACACTTCAAATTCACTCGTCGAAACTACTGACGTGTTACAGTTCCTAAGAGGGATTCCCTGTGTCAGAACTACTTTTTTAACACCAATAGAGGATTACTTCATTAATTAGATATTATACTGTTTTACAAAAGTAAGGGCATCAAACCCTAAATCAAACCTTCTTAAGGAGGTTTGTTCCATGAAAACCAATACATGTCATTGTTTAGCCCCCAACACATTGGGTCATTGAAGCTTTCTAACTACCTAAGGAGCAATATAATACAACAACACATTCCTCTTAGTAACATCACCTAAGTTAGAAAGTAGCCACTAATAGTTTTTGGACCCAAAACACACTGCTTAGTAGTCAACGGCTCAACACATAAACATGATAGTACCTGAATAGTATATATCAACTATCCACAAGGATCACATCCAACTCAATTAACCAAACAATATAACTCCAGTATACCACAAATAACTCACCAAGCAAACGACCTAGCAATGAACCAATAATGGACAACAACTAATAAACAAATGGAGAAATATAAAATGCAATCAAAACACATTAATTATACGTGAAAAGCTCTTCGATGTGAAGAGTAAAAACCACGGATTTGTGAAGAGTTTACCCTTGTCAGTTGTCACATTATCTTATTATAATAAAATTGAGGGCAAAAGAACCCAAATCATTCCGACAAAAGTTCACAACCCACTGCCGATTCCATACATAATTATTATGACAAAATTGAGGGCAAAAGAACCCAAATCATTCAAACAAATGTTCACAATCCACCAACACTTTCATACATAAGAGATCCCCGATTGAGAGATAATGAAGAATATCACCCAATTTCGTAGGTTCTGTTAAGCTACGATCACAGACAAACCAGAGTTCAAAACAACGATCTAACCGGTCAAAACGAGGCCCTGCGTGTCCCCAACAAACTGACCAAAAATCAGTACAATCCGACGGTTGAAACTCCGACAAAGTACAGTTTCGTGAAGAATGTCCTGAAAACTCCGACCAGCTTTTCTCTCTCTCTCTCTCCTCCTCCTCCTTCCTTTTGTGTGTTTGTTTAGATCTAATTTTCTTGCACACTCCTTTGCTGCCTCTTTAGTCAACCAAAGGAAGTCTAAGCTTCTCAAAGAAGCTTCAACTTAACCCATCCTTCGGGCACAACAATAAGTAGAGCATTGGGTTTCCACTACACAACACAAGTATTAACATTACTTATGCACAAAAGTGGACTGAACCCACAACAAAACAAACATTGCAGATCAAAGAGTACCAGGACTTTGATTAACCATTGTTCGAAGTTTTCATATGCATGTCTAGCCACAGGCGGGGTAATCAGATGATCATGATGCTTAACAACCATTTCTGTAGCATACACAACCAAGAGATGAGCCACAATGTTTTTGTCTCTTAGAATGTGCTTCAAAACTTCTCCCAAGGCACATTAAGAAGATTAACAACAACAACAATTAAAGCAACCAACTCATGACGATGGTGTGGGTTAAAGCCATATGTGTCAAACATAAAGGTAAGTGATTGTGCATGTGTTTCCACCTCAATCTTGTCAATACCATTAGCCTTTGCAACCATCATACCCTCTCTTAAAGCCAACAACTCAACAAGGGGGTATGAGGGTACTTTTTTAAACAGCAATGGTACTTCATTTTTTCTCTATTTTGTTGTTTTGTTGACTGATATGTGTTTGCAACACATTTCAGATAGCCGCCTCGCCGCTCCCGGGGTATGAGCATTGTACTTGGAAGAGAACCCAATGAACCATGTACTTGTATCCCTCCTAATCACACCACCTCCACCAACAATGTCAATGCCTTTCCATGCCCCATTATTGTCCAACTTCATGAAATCTTTCTAGGAAAGGCTCCAATTAAAATTCTTCCTCCACTCTTGAGTAATCTTACCTTTTTCTTGACCCTGGTTAGTGGAAACACGGAATTGCAAGTCAGTAAAGAAAGAGGTGTAAAGAGAGAAACTTGGAAGTTGGAACCATTTTCAAGTAAAATACCAACCAAGTTTCTACACTTCCAGATGTGCCAGATTGCTACCATAAAATAACTCTCCAAGAGCTTGGGAGCCTAAGCAATCCAATTATCCCAACCCAGAGAAGTGAAAGCAGTATAGTCAAAAGAATTTGACACCTTCGATCTTTGGAAAATGAAATTCCATAAGACAGAAGAAGAGCAGTTCCTAAGTAGTGAGACTCCTGATGTAAACCACATCTAGAGCAAAGAGGTGAGAACAAAGGAATAAAAAGGGACACCTTTTGAGCAACTGTATGAATGGTAGAGCATATTATATGCACCTGGGTGCACGATGCACCCTCTCACATTTTCTACTTATATTTGAGGAGAAAATGTGATATGGAGCACCAATTGCCATAAAAATACCCTTGGGTGCAGGTACCGGGTGTGTCTAATAATTTTCACCAGAATGGAATGAACATAGTTCCACACCGGTAACTTGTATTTAAATGGCACTCTGACCTTCCAAAGTTGTTTCCAGGAAAAAAGTGAGAAAAGAGCCATGTTATGGCCTTTGGTTAGAATGTGGTATGCTGATTTATCTAAGAAAGACCCATCCTTAATTGGGGTCCATTGGATGAAATCCTCAACAGAGGAGGATTGAGATAAGGGAATAGTCATTACAAAGTCAGGAGGGATATGGTGAACAACATCATCCATGTACCATCTACCATTTATAATAATATGCTTAACAAACGGAAGTTGCTACATATACCCCTCAAGGTATCAAATAGTAACATACCCGGGGCTCTCATTGGTTGTTATCACATAAACAACCCTACATGGGATTAAAATTTACATCTAAATAGCAATCCCACATGAAATTTAAAATTTTAGACCAATCACAGCCAAGGGTATCATACCCTTGGGGTATATATATCGTTTTCATTAACAAACCAGTGAGCTCCAGCACCTCAGTTTGCATAACTTGATATAAGGGTCTAGAACCTACCAGTGGTGATACCATAAAGAAGTGCATGCTCCATCTCCTATTCCAACTCTTAACCCACTTTTAAACATTGTCCGCCTTTGTGGATATCTCTCCACATAAGAGAATGAAAAGGCTTGGCTAACAATCAAAGAAGGTTGTATACCTCAAATATTCTCATTTGGGATTCTAACCCAAAGATGGTTTTGTTAAGAGCTTCCCAATTTGTCCATGAAGCTCCCATTCCACTCTCTAAGCCTTCTAATGCGAATAGGCACATAGGTTTTGTGATGTTATCCCAAACAATTCTAAGTATATATCTAGTTCTGTCTACTTTATTCCAAAGAAACTTTCTGCAATGTTTCTCAAGAGAAGAAGTATCATACCGAGGGAGAAGAGTAATTTGCATAGTATAGACTGGATAAGAGATTAGAACTAATTTATGAGAATACATCTACCAGTCATGTTGAGCAATTTAGCTTTAGCTCGCCACCCTCTAAATCCTATATGTTGTTTTATGAACTACGTCCATATAGTCAAAAGATCTCAATTTGTTAGAACTTATATTTACACCCAAATGTTTACCAAAAGATGAGGTAGATATAAAATAAAATTGTGCAGCTAAACTTTGTCTATGACACGTTTTGTTTGGAAAATCAGATCTAGTTCAGTGTGATAAAATAAATCTTGTTCAACTCGGTACAAATACACGCTTCATTGTTTTTTTAAAACAGACTGTTCATAAGTGAATGCATGTTTGTCAACATCAAGGCCACAAGCCTCAAAAAGACACTCAGAGAGGATGAAATAATCCTGCTCCAGCGATTGAATAAAATCAGCAGACATGTGCCAAAAACATTCGAGGCATTTTACCAGGTGAACAAGCACAGCCGCATAGCATAGCTGTACAACAGACATGCTAACGGACTTTTGCAGCTCGTTTGGTAGCAAGCCATAAATGATGTCAATAGGAATGAATTTGGATGTAAATTTATAAGGAAAATCAATATTCATTTCTGTGGTAATGACAGTTCACTTAAAATTAGCTCTTTTTCTTCATAAATCTCTATTACAATCGATTACCAGACGTGGAAATGAAAATTTATGAAGAAAAACACAATGTTTGAGATAAGTTTCATTTCTATGGACGATGGATTATGGACATTATGATAGTTACTTTTCTTCTCAAATTAACACTTAAGGGGCGTTTGGTCCGGGGGTATTCAGGAAAGAGAAAGGAAATCAACACATCTTATTCCCTTTATTGTTGTTTGTTTGTCCATTTCAATCATTCTCTTTACCCCTCTCATTCCCCAACTTCCCTCTACCTTGATCCCCCCCCCCCAAGGGTATCAACCATACCCCCAACTCCTCTTCAATCCATCTTCCTTGACCAACATTGACTAACTTATACACCACACCACCAACCAACTGCCGTCAACCCAACCGACCACACTACCCACACTGAAAAACTGCCAACCCACCCACCGGAGCCACTCCACTGCCGCGACTCACCCACCGGAGCCACTCCATTGCCGCGACCCACCCGTCAGAGCCACTCCACTGCCGCCGACCCACCCGACTTAACTCACATGACAAAGGCTACCCACCCCAGAAAAGGGAAAAGAAAACTCCGCCGCAAAACCAACCCTTGTCGCAAAAACTCACATTTCTTAGTCATTAGTAATGACTTAATGAGTCAAATTCGACTATCAAGACTCCAGATCTGGAGTTTTTATGGTCGAATTAGACCATTAAAACATCAAATTTGCCATGGGAGATGGTGAGAAACAAGAGAATGGAGAGATAAGGGCGGCAAATGATGGCAGAAGGAGATGGGTGGGGGGCGGCGGAAATAGGTGGTTTCACCGAAAGGGTCGTTGTGGATTTGTTGAGCAATGGTGAGAGAAGGAATTAGGTGGAAGATGAAAATGGTTACCAAACAACAATGTATGTCAAAGGGTTTTGCTTTCCATTTCCCGTCTATCCCATTCTTGATTCCATTCCGTTTATCCCATTTACCCCGTGCGAACCAAACGGCCTCTTAGTTTTATTCTCATTCCCACCATTCATTACCGGCTACCAAACAGGTCATCCATCTTTTAAAACATCCCGAAAGGGTCGTTGTGGATTTGTTGAGCAATGGTGAGAGAAGGAATTAGGTGGAAGATGAAATATGGTTACCAAACAACAATGTATGTCAAAGGGTTTTGCTTTCCATTCCCCTTCTATCCCATTCTTGATTCCATTCCGTTTACCCCATTTACCCAGTGCGAACCAAACGACCCTTTAGTTTTATTCCCATTCCCACCATTCATTACCGGCTACCAAACAGGTCATCCATCTTTTAAAACATCACAATCTATAAAGTTTCTAGCAATCAGGAATTCAGGATTCATCACAAAAAATTTCGATTACTGATACAATAGCTGAATGGTGAAAAGAAGAAACTGATTATTTCTTCATAGTCATGTACTCATGTACAACCAGCTTCACAAAATGACCAGAATCTTCTGTCAGAGTACTCACAGTCAGGACAACCTTCCCATTTACTTACTGCCTAGTATAACAATTTTTGTACTTCAAAATAAAAAGCCTATTCAGGTTACTAACGGAACCAAAAAAAAAAAAAAAACCGTAACTGCAGACCTGAATCTGACTTTTTCTAGGCGTCGTCCAGTTTTTCATCCAGCTTTGCGTTGGGCTCCAAAGGGTTTTCTTCCTCATTCGTCTTATCTACAGACCTGAAGAACCACACAGCCAAAATTAACATTAACTTCTGGACAGCAAGTCACCTACTAAAGAGAAAGCAGGGGGGGGGGGGGGGGGGGGGGGGGGGAATGCCTGCTGGAGCCAGTTGATGCACGCTTGTGATTCTTCTTAGCTTTGGAGTTTGGACCTCCCAGCTTGCCCTTGGTCATAGATTCCTTTCCGGAGTTTGATTTACTTTACCATAAAAATAAAAGAAATTAGCTGACCAATAATCATTAATATAATCCTAAAACAAAAATGACATGTATAGATGCCTTACCGTAAGTCTTTGATAACCTTCTCCACTGCATAAATAGTCATTTTCTTCACCTATATCAGAAAGAGAATTAGACCTTCCTAAAAGTTTGAATAATACAGTACTAGTCTAACAGTCAGCAGGGAAACCTCAAGTCACAAAACAAACCTCCAATTTATCCTCCTTTGCCCTGTGATTTTGTGGCAGAATACGAAACTCCCCGGCCAGACGGACACATTCATCAATGTTCTCAGGAGATACGAAATCCAGCGCAACTTTTATGCATGACTAAACACAGAAATTCAATGTATCAAATGAGTAATCGACACACCAGGACCCAATATCATACCCCTTCACCAAGAATCTAGCATTGACTCTCCAATGTTGTATTATTTTGATACATGTTCTGTATATCATTAGTTTATTTTTGTCCAAAAAAATTTGACATACTGCACAATAATATGAACACGATCTCCTTAAACAGAAAAACTAGACTGAACCAGGCTGCTACGGGGATAAAGATATTAAACTACCTTCAAGTTTCTGACTTGATGAGGACAACCAGCTGGAATTAAGACTGCTTCTCCAAGATTTTGGACGAATGTCCATGCCTCAATACCTGTAAGATAGAAAGAAAAAGAAGAGCAGATACTGAAAGACCTACACATGAACAGTAGAAAATCCCAGACTTAATGAAACACATCAATAAAGAGAGTGACAGCAAATAATATCAAGCTTACCATGTTCTTCCTTCAGCCTCCTTTTATGCTCCTCAGTCAAGTAGAATGTCTGATCATGAATTGGATGAATGACCTATTTGTTGACAGAAAAGTGATGAAAGCTTAAACAGGATATACAAAAAAATGCCACAAATAACATAACATATTAGGACAACTCAGGAACTATGAAAAATAACGCAAAATCAAATGTTTTTCAATTCCTAAAATGCAAAATCTTGTACCCATTTTAAAGATATCAACTAAAAGGCATCCATGCATGTTGATGCTTATGTAATAAAATGCTACCTGCTTCAGTGGGTTGCAATGAATGTGCCTGAATTCATGACAATGTGCTCTCAAATATTCTTGTAGTTTAGCAGCATCTTCTCTCCGGAAGATGTCCCAAAGAGCACCACCACCATCCTGATCTGAACCTTCAAAGACCTTGCCCATAGGAGCTGACCTATCACTGCCACTACCTTTATCAGGATCTACTTGGTCTGGCAGGACATTTACAGCAATTGAATCCATATTTTCACACACATTATTAGCCTTTTCATCACAAAGCATCTCTGCTTCAGAACCTACTATGCACTCACTGGCAGCATTGTTATTTGGTATGTTCAGTACAGGTTTCGCTTCACAAGACCCACCTAAAACCTGTTCAGTAGAACAGTTTTCCCTTACAGTAGAAAGCTTAGACAAGACAGTCTCTTTTTCATGTTTTTTACAAGTGCTGATTTGTCTATTCTTCACCTTGTTGTCACTTCTACTCGTTAGAATGTTCTTCATAACAGGCGGTCCATTAGGAGTTTGTTCTCCTTCAGAATCTATACCCTCAACTTGACCACTATCTTTATTTTGGGGTTGCTCACAAGATGCAATCATGCTACCAGAGGATGAATCAAAGCCATATAACTCCTCCTGGTCCTGAGCAAAATGCTGCTTTTTCATTTTGGCAATGGCCTCAAGGTTCAGATCGCGCACTGAGAATTCAGCAGTATGTGCTAAAATATTGATCTATAAAACCCAGAAAACAGAAATGAGCAAAACATTTTCTAACAGAGATCTCATAATAGATATTGGCAAGTCCTCCTTATGAATCACCCATCTCAATCACAACACAACTTAGATGTAAAACATTTTAAATGCTTGAAAAGAACTACTGTACTAAACTGCAACATAACAGACCATATAACTGTACAACATGGTCAAATTATTTGCTCCAATAGTACTTAACAGTTAACAAACAGCAATCTAAACAGCCTGAACATGGCTATCACATTCCCAAAAGACCTTTGAAAGCCTATAAAGTTTCAAGTTGAGACAGATGCAAGTTATAACTCCCCCATGGGAAAACAAGAAAAGAGGTAATGTTTTAACATAGCCATTTTCATTCCAGCTTTCAAAGACGTTGATTTGATTTTTCTACTTAAAAAAAAAAAAAAAAACTAACTGCTAAAGCCCCAAAACAACAGCAGATCAAAAGCAAGTCAAACCATTTCAGAAGCTACTGACACAGACAGACAAAGAAGACCCAAACAAAAACATTCTAGCAAACACTAAACAATAATCATTTAATGTAACGGAGTTATCTTCGTTTTGTATACTGGCATTACAGTAAGTATAATTATCTCCAAAACAGGACCAATGCATTTAAAACTTATAATATAAGATAACAGAAGCCTTCTATGGCCCATCAATTTTATTGCCAAACTTAGTAAGTCTTCATTATGTGACCATGATGCAGGTAGCGTCAAAACGAGCACACAATTTCCTAAGCATGTCGCAATAGCTTTATCAACAGTGAAGCAGTTTACAAACACGTAAACATAACAGCGTCAACAAAAATCATGACATAACAACTAGCCGATAAAGTTTGAGCAGAGAAATAGGCAGTCAGCCATTCAGGTCACAGGACATTGGTAATAAGTTTTCATCTAGATAGGAGGTTAACGTGTTAGCAAGGTGCTGAGGAGATGAGTTTAGTAACATACCGCATCAGACATATCACAATGAAGCTTGGTAACAGAGTCACCACGACCTAATTCTTGAGGAAGCCCATATGCAATATACGTCTTTGGCCCCAGATCAGGCTTCAATTTCTCCTTAGGCCACTTGGCAGCAAGGTTCAGTACTCCTTCTCTGGGATGCGTGTACTCCTTAAATGGCAATGCACTGATAAATTCAGCACCATGGCGTGGCAACTGCTTCTCAAATTCGTTAGTATCTGGCCAATCTTTTAATTTCAGTATCACAGGCCACCCATTACGGTCAAACTTACCCTCTGAATACTCATTGAAAAATTGGTGAACGTTTATATCGACCTACAAGTTATGCAAAACAAGCTTCAGTTACAAAAACAAACTGGTATAGACCCCATCGACATCACAATGGTAAGCAAATAGACAAAAAATGACATTACAACCCACATCAAACAATAAAATTTATGTAAAACATTAAACAGCTTAGAGAAAATGTCCACACACAAAAAGTGACAAGCATAGATACCGGTAGTGAACTAAAGAAAAAGTGATAAACATGTACAACTCACAAACAAAAAAAATATGTACACCATTAAAAAGCTTGAAGAGAAATGTCCACACAAAAAAGAAAAAAAAACACATGCGTAGATACGGGTTACCACTCTCTATAGTGAACTAAAGCGAAACGCACGTACAATTACCGTGGACCTTTTCACAGTCATACAAGACAAACAATCCCATTGCAGCTGCTTTAGTATTTTTTAAAAAAATCTCAACAATACAACCGATTTGGTTAGCAAAGACTCAATTAAAAAAGCAAACATTAGCCAGCAAACAATCATAAAACCAAATACAAGTCTTTTTCTGATGCAGATTAATGAGTGATGACATCAAATGACAGGTAAAGAGTCAAACGCACAACTTAACTTCAGCCTGAAGCATGTCAAAATTCTACAAATGACTTTAATGAAAGGGAAAAACACAGATGATTGAGATATAGCCACAACACCAGCACCTGATAGAAATAACTGATGAAAAAGGATATACAAATGAAAAGACATCATAAAACAATCCAGAATAAATTCTAAACAGGCAACATAAAAGAAGATGGCCTTCAGTCATTAAAAATTAAATTTTCCCTTGGCTGCCAGTAGCACAGCACGTACCTCACACCAATCCAAGCAATCAATGGCTTTCACATCCAACAGTGTGGAATGCTTAGTGTTCTTAATTTGACGGACAGCACGCCACATGACCAGAGGCTCCCAACTTAAGCCAGATGTAGTCTCAAGAATATTCCTAACAATTACTGGTTCTCCGCGGGTCCAGTGCTGCTGGAAGTGTTTTAAATCACTATGTTTGATTTCCTTTGCATCTGGACAATACAAGTAATTGTCTTTTGAGTCTTCTCTAGCAGCACATTTCCGCAAATTACTTCCAGCGTCAACATCCATCACAAGATCAGAACACGTGCATTGATTAAACACTTGAGGTGAATGCTCATGTTCCCATTTGGAAACTATCTCCTCAGCTTCCTCCAGCAGCTCTGAAACCTTCCCCGACAAAAATGATTTCAATTCAAGATGTGCCTCACCACAGCCCCCATATTTTTCTGGCGGGCAAGGTATATTTCCCTTTTCATCAGCCTTCCATTCGGGTATTTTCTTATTCTGCCCCTCCGATAGCACCTCTACCTCTCTATCCCTAGTTGCTCCCTTAGATTGGCCACGACTGTTTTTGCCTTCAATTCTTTTGGATCGGACAGGGCCATTGCCACTACTTTTTTGCTCTATCTCACCATGCAAATATTCGTAACCTCTGTCAACATATTCTGTGATTACTTCATCACAAATTTTATGCTTCCCAGCACGAATTTCGCGACAACACGAGAGACACAAATCATAAGTACACTTTGGGCAACTTCTGTGAAAATCAACAATAGACGTCCTGCAGTTGTTGCTGCACAATATATGAAAAAACATTATATATTGAAGACCAACTACATATCACTAAAATCAAATAAAAAATGATGTATTTAAACTACTATACCAGTATACACGCTCGTCGTTGTCGCAAATTGACAGTTGAGGATTTACTTCAGACACTTGTATACCTACAAGTGAAGAAACATAAGATAGACCACACTACAATTCTACCAGGTTATCTTCAGTGAGTTCAATTTCAAGGGTGAACCCAATATAAACAATGGAAAGGAGAACATATATAATATCACCATAAGTTTTTCATGAACCCCTAAATAGAAATAATACCATCTAACTATTAACATGAGAATAAAACTTAGGTAAATTTGTCAAAAACTACCTTATAAAATCTTGTTTTTGTCAAAAACTACCTTATAAAAAAAATTGTTGTAAAATACTACCATTCGCAGGATTATGCAACGTTGACCAAAACTTCAGCGTTGGTTTTGTCATGTGCATATCACGTAACTTTCATTACCCATTTCCAACCCTTATGTCGCCCCTTTTACTCCTCATTTCATTTTCTCTATGGCTATCCTATTAAACTTTCCAGGGTTACTCACCCACCACTAATTGAAGACGCTCATCAATGGAGAACTAAATTTCTTTAATTTCTTTCACTTTCAGTACAATAATAATACTGTTCATTAGGTCAGTTTTCTGACAAAAAATTATGGAGTATCATTTGTTTGCTTTTATTGGGGTAAGGTGTTCGAAAACGTAAGCGTGGAGGTGTTGAGGGGACCATTTGGTGCTCAGTTAAATACCCATAAACTATTTCCTTTTCTAGTTAATTAATTTAGTTATTCAATTGTGAAATTGTGAATAACTTTTGTTGGTAATTACAGGTTTGATTAGTTGATTCATATTAGTTATGCAAAAATTAAAAAATTGTTAAGGGGTTTTACTTACCACAAATGTGAAAAGGAAAGAACACCTTGATTTTTTTTTTTTTTTTGAATGAGAAGGGAAAAAGTAGGAAAAAAAAGAGATGAATATTCACTTTCAAACTTGAGCAGGGAAATGGAAATCTTCAAACATGAGCAGGTTAAGCCCTTAAATTTCTCCACATCTTTGCTGATAGGTTGATAGTGCTCCTCACTAAGTAGAATTTATCCTTGAAAATGTTTAATTGATCTAGCAGAAGAAAGGAAGGAAAAAGAACGAAAGAAAAAGGACGGACAATGGGGATTATAAAGAAAAAATTGAAGAGAACATGCATTTAAAGGAAAAAGGAATGATAAAAGGGTGGAAACAGTATAGTACAATGGCACGTGATATGGGCATGACAAAGTCAACACCAGAGTTTTAGTCAACGTCCATAATTCGGCGAATGGTAGTATTTTACAACAACTTTTTTATACGTAGTTAATTACGACATTGTTTTTGTTATAAGGTAGTTTATGACAAAAATAAGATGTTATAAGGTAATTTTTGACAAATTTACCTAAAACTTATATCCGTTCCTTAAATATTGCACCATGGTTGCCTTTACGTTTTCCAATACATATTTTTCCTCTTAATATCTCGAATTATGTATAACTAAAAAAATTATAAAAAGTTGATATTTAGAAAATACATATCGATACGAATCTAACAAGATCCCACATAACTATAAGTTTTCTTAGTTATGAATCACAAAAGATGGCTGAAGGTCTAGTATGAATAGTGTAAAGAACAAAATGGTGCGATAATTATAGAACGGAGGAAGAAGTATAAGGGAATATGATATATCAAGCGAAATTAAGATCTGAGGACCATTTAATCCAATTAGTGGAAGCATATGTAGAGTCTGCAAAAGTCCACAAGTCTTTCTACCACCCCGTCAAGCTGCCAAACATCATTCTCTCTTAAAAAGAATCCTGATCCCAAAGACCACTACATAGTACAGTTTACAGAGTCCACAACTCCTCATTCCCTACATTATATAAACACTTACAAACACAAACACATGCACACAACTACACAAGCATGCATATGAATATACCAATTGGCAGACTCTTAGATCTGAACATTAGCCAAACTAAAAATCTAAAACGAAATAATTTTGTATCAATTTAAACGTGGAAAGTATAAAAACAATACATTTAAAAAAAATGCAAAAGACAACTAATATGTCATAGTTTGTATCATCCATATAGTGAACAAAATCAACAATTAAAACAGAATGGTTCCAAAAATTGTGATCTACCAATAGTTTAACCCAAGTAAAAAGATTCCAAAAGTATTTACAAAAGATTCCGGAATCAAAATAAAAAATCTAAATCCTTAAATCAGATACATGATTTCACCAAAGTACCCCGACACTAATTTATATAGGTGCATTAGAATATCTGATAGCTTTTAATGAGATATCAATTTATTCTATTCCGTATTTCAGTTACATCAGGTAAATATGGCATAAAAGAACATTTCAATATCTTTTTAAATGCACAGGTGAAAAGATAAAATACCCTGGATTTTCGCTTCAAATTCCTTTTCCATAATCTGTTCCTCGTTGAACTGCTTCAGAAAGGGCAAAACAGTCTTCAGTAAAATTTTGGAGTGGTCAACTTTTTCTTCATCGCTAATATCGAGACCTAGCTTCAACGGATTCTATAAGAAGTCACCAATACAGGGATTCCACTTATTAGATTGCATAAGAAAACTAAAGATCAGAAAGAGAAGGTAGGAGACCATACTTTGATAGGTATATCCATCCGCAAGCATGCCTTGCAATTGCAATTCCCAAGGCAGACTGGACAAGCTTGGGCAATCTGCTCCTCCGTCATTCTTGGATACCTGATCCATTTAATTGTCATTAGAGGGATGTTAATATCCTGTTATCTAAGAAAATTTGTCAGAGTTACTCAATTGTCCAGAATTTTAATAGTATCATCTTAAAGTGTGCACCACGGATTAACATATGCGATAGTAATAAAAGATCTTGTGAAACTTAACTACAACAATTAGTTAATGAAGTAGCTATTGCATCCGCCAAACCAATAAAACCATGGAATCTATGTTAACCAAACTCAAGGACGAGTGTAAAACAGAAGTATGAGGCCAAATGTTTAGCCTTTTCATTTACTAAAAATCTGCACTTTTTGGTCCATCGCACTTGAGGCAAAATAATGCGTCCAATAACATAATGAATAGAAGCTTTGCAAAATATAAATGGCAAGAAACTGATCCTATCTGATACTTCTATAATCCTAATGAAGATGCTTTGAGCAAGGTCAAATAAACTATCCAAGAGAAAATATACAAGGCAAAGCCACTGAATAAATATGACAAGGTAGCAATTGTGAACCATGGAGACATAATGAGACACCACGTCACGTCACATTCTAGAGGATACTAGGAAGAGTAATTATGTGATCTCTACTCTAACACATGATACCTGAATATAGATTGCATCGTTAATGGAAATTTCTACAAATATAGTTTGTAAACAAACATAACGACACCTTTGAAAAATATAGCTCATAGACATTACCTACTTTACAGATTCATGCTTCTTTTATAAAAGCACAATTTTCATACATCGACAAAAACATCAGAAAAACAGGCATACAATTAAACAAACATAGCAAAAGGCAAACAGAAACAGAAAGCACGAACCAGTTTCCGATACAGGGAACGCAATATCGCTTGGTCCCGCAATTAGTGCACCTCACAACTCTTCCCTTGTCATTCCTCTGGCACTGATGACACATATCCGAATCAATCTTGATACCCTGATACAAAGAATCAAAAAACAAGTGAGAAAATGATATGAAACCAAATCAATCAACTGAAGATTGAATCTTTAGGAAGATTATAATATTACATTCTCGTCAAAAACACCAGCCTTTCCCTTTTTCGGCTGAATATGATCTTTACCCTTAGGATAACGGACTTCCGTACAAGACCTCCTTGGTCTTCCGGAAGTAACCCCATCTTCTTCCTTATCAGCGTCATTTTCACAAACACCTGGTGTGCTACTACTTGCAGTCTCTTTCTTCTTTCCCTTGCTTGGCTTAGCTTCAACCTCTTCAACATCATCCTCACCTTCTCCCTTGCCACCCTTCTCCGTCACATGTTTAGCACTCTTCCGCCTCCTCCCACCCCTTCGCTTCTTCAACTCACGCTCTTCCTCATCATCTTTCTGAAAATATTCTAGCACTGCATTAGCTTCCTCATAAGTTTTCACCCTTTTCACACAAGCACGCCGTGCCCTCCCACCACTACCATCACTACCTTTCTCCGTTACATCGCGAACCCTTTTCTTTGAAACTTCATCTTCAGTATCCACTTTTTCTGGGGTTTTCTCAGCAGTTCCTTCCTCGGAACCTTCACGGTCCCGTTTCATAAGAATTCCAGCATCTCTCTCTTCATCCTTAACTTCTTCAATCCGAACCCTTTTCCTGGACACCTCATCTTCACTCTTCCTTTCATCGCCATCTTTCAATTGTTCAAGGTTCTCCTCCGGATTTTCTGCATTTTCTTCAGATATTTCAGGGTTTTTCCTATGGACTTCCTCTGCGTTTTCCTTAACGCTCGTACCTCCCTTTTTCTTCAAAAGTTCAGTTTCTCTCTCCCCTTCTTCTTGTTCCAATTTTACTGGACTTTTCTCAGGAAGTCCTTGGTTTTCCTCAGGAATTTCCGGAATTTTCTCAGAAATTTGTTCTGCAACTTTCGTAACACTCTTACGACCTCTTTTCTTAGGGATCCCAGTCTCTGTCTTTTCATCTATCACTTCTGCTTTGACCTTTTCTGGAATTTTCTCGACGCGTTCTTCTTCTTTAACTGGAATTTTATCGACGCTTTTTTTTTCTTCTTCAGGAACTTTTCCGACGCTTTCTTCGGCAGCTTCTTCTTTTTTAAGATCAGTAGGATTCAGCTTCAAACGCTTTGCTTTATGAGACTCACACATTTTGTCGCCCTCGACCTTGGGTCGCTTGCACCGCCATGATTTTCCATCGTTTCTTTCACATCTATCTTCATCGGGAATCTCCACTCCTTGACCTTCTTCATGATTCTGATTATTCTTGCTAATTTTGTTATTATCGCTTCTATCATCGTTTCCCTCCGAAGTCTCTTCTAATTTGGGTTCAACAACACCCCCATTCTCACCTTCTCCCATACTTACACAAATCAAAATTATTGATTTTCAGAAGAAAAAAAAAGGGGGGTTTTGGAATTAGGGTTGGGAAGAAAAGTGAGAAAGTGGGGAAAATATAGGAAATAGTAGTAGAACAAAATAAGTTATGAATTCAAAAGGTCCCGCCAAAAGGAGGAGATAGAAAGAGAATCGTGAGAATCGAGAGTTTTTTTGGGTACAATTCACGCTAAATACGGGGAAGAGCGAGGATATACAGTGACAGCAGAAGAAGATGAAGGGGTTTTGGGTAATGATATTCCTTTCTTATTATTGTGGGCTATCAAAACCAAAACTCAACTTGCCTTTTTAGTTTCCCCGTAATACCGCCATTGCTATTTTTCTGCTCTATCTCACTGGTCACTTCTCAATTCAGAACTGGACAAAAAAAAATTGAATTTAAACTGTTAGATTTCCAATAGTTAGTTATTACTCGTATTTGTTATTGGTGACAGTTATAACAGTTAAAGTTCTGTTATTTCTGTTGACAACTGGTAAATTTCTCTGTTATTCGGCGAATTATCAGCTACTTAACACTAACTGACTGAAAATATTTGAACTTCAATTATTTAACAGTAACTTAACCGTAGTACATGAGTAGGGTCTCATATTAAAGAAAAAAATGTTTGTGTGTTTAATTACTAGTTTGTTTGAGAAAAAAAATTCAAGGAAATTGAAAATTCATGGAAATTTAGAGACGAGCCGACAACAGAAGTTGAAATTGAAAATTACTATCATGTTGTGTTATTACACCCTCACACATTCTCATTTTCTGATTGTTTAATCTATCATAAATCAAGTTTAGGTAAAATTAGTTGTATAATTATCAATGCCACAAACATTAATTAAGCAGAGAAATTGCAGATACATGTTATCTTTCTCTTTCAATGAGATCTCAATTCCAACAGCGTTCTTAGTTTTTTTTCCCAGGACGATGACCACTCTATTACACAGTTACACATAATTATAATAGTCAAACAAATACAACTTAGAGCCTACACACGATTAGTGAGAGTAAATCTAACACGAACACGACACGTTTATCGGCTCTAGTCAATAGTTCCTGCTCTAGTCTGTAGTGCAGTATAGTGTGTAGTACTCCTGGTATGGAAGGGAAGCTGGTAAAGTGAACCAATTGAATAAATGATGGGAAGAGAGATAATAAAAGGGGTGGTGGGAAGAAGAGCAGAAGAAAGGCTCGCATTTCACCACCGCTACTAGACTCGAGAAGTAGTACGAAGTGGTGGTGAAATGCATGAGAGGGAAACATCTTACTACAGTAAAAGCATTTTCAATACTCAATTTTTTAAGTGGGAATTATTATTATTTATTTTATTTAATTTTATTTCCCATTTTACAGAGTATTATATACTCCCTCCGTCCCTTAATACTCGCACCGGTTTGACCGGTGCGGAGTTTAAGACATTTGAATTGACTTATTAATTTAATGAGTGTTAGTTGATAGTGGGGTATTTTTTAATATAGTTAGTGGGAAATGTGTAAGAGGTGGAGAGTGGTGAGTAGGGGTGTGAATTTTTAAATGTTTTTTATAGGGAATATGGGTGTAGGTGGGGTTAATAAGTAAGTGTGAGAAATAATATAATATTGGTATAAATTTCCATTTATAGAAGCGGTGCAAGGATTAAGGGACGACCCGAAAAGGAAAGCGGTGCAAGTATTAAGGGACGGAGGGAGTACAGAGTACTCGGTATTTCAAATTTTAATACAATTGTTTAACAAATCCTTGTATTGCCCCTTTTTTCTGAAAAAGTTTCTTAATAATATGGAAAAAATTTGAAGAAAAATAACGAGTACTCCGGTTTTGTTCTATCAGCTAGACATCTCATTTTCATACACAAATAAACTTATTTCAGACGAAATCAGTTAAGTTTAGGTAAGTTGAGATAATATACGTTTAAACTAAATAAGTCGAACAGAACGAAGCCTCTATACAAGTTTAGAAGTGTTTATATATCGAGTAAGATCATTAAAGTATAATGCTATCATGCTTTCTTTCTTTAAATACAGATTTGCACGACAACAATTATACTCCATACACATATCTAGGCATTGAAAATTTACAAAAATATAAATCGTTTTTAAGTGCAAATAAAAAGGGGAATCTATCAAGTAAAAGATATGGAACGAAGTTTATTAATTTGAGATATAGGAGTAGTAAGCATAACAAGGCCATTTTAATTTCAGATGTATTAAGCGTATAATACCAATCGGAGAAAGGGGAAAAATAACGAGTTTCCTCGAACATGATTTCACCCAACCAAACACAAACTACATATGAGAGAGACTCATGCCTTCATTTCCGCGGCTCAATTCACACTTCCCAGCCAAAAGAAAAAACAGAAACAAGGATACAGCAAAAAATCAACATCAAGTTCACTTGAAGATTGTCAAAACTTCACGTTTTGATTGAAAATACATTAGAACCTGAAGATTTAGCCCTCGCATTGAAAATCAATGGAAAAAGCAGAGGCAAAAATATAAATCATATGTAAATCAAAATGTTGCCCCGTTCTTCGACAGGTGATGCTGGAAGAGTCAGTCTTCCACAATTCACATCACATTCATGGGGTATGGTATTATGCCACACTGTACTACTAGGAGGAGAAAACATAAGATAAAAAGATTTCAAACTAACTCAGAAGGCCCCTCTGTTTAAAGACGTCGAGCATTGCTGCACCCATCTTTGCAGGAGACTCCACCACGGTGACCCCAGCTTCTCTCAAACTTTTGATTTTGTCTTGAGCTGTTCCTTTACCACCCGAGACTATGGCTGCCAGGCGAAACATTTTAAGAAAATTGAAGGAAAGCAAATGAGATTTCCAGTTCAATTATATTACTACCCGTGTATTGCAAAAGCACAGATTCTTTGACTTAACAAACAAAATACTTCGTAATATTTAATTGAAGCTATGAGCTGTTCAAAACAGTAATAACCATACATGATTCGGCATGAGGTAGACGCATTTGGGCTCCGTTTTGTTTGGTGTAAAACGTTTTCACTGTAAAATGATTTTCCACATTTTCCAAGGAAAAACACAAATCCAAACTAATTTTCTTTTGTTTGGTTCCTTAAAGAAAATGGGAGGAAATGGTGAAGATTGAGGGGAAGAAAGGAGAGGGAGGTAAGGAGGGAAGGAGGAAAAGTGGTTTCCCTCCCTTTCTAATGGAAAAGGTTTTTCCACTTTTGAGGGAGATATGTAAAATTATTTTTCATCCCTTGTACAACCAAACGACGTAAAATGACTGAAAAGGGGAAAATCGTTTTCCATGAAACGTTTTGCACCCTACCAAACGGAGCCTTGAATTAAGCAAAAAGCTATAAATGTCACAAACAGGAATTCAAACAACAAACTAAAACTTGTTGTAGAAACGCATTACCTCCAGCGTGACCCATGCGTCGGCCAGGAGGTGCCGTTAGCCCAGCAATGAAAGAAACTACTGGTTTGTCCGTTCCACTTTCCTGTTTGAGGCAAAAAAAAAAAAACAGTAAGAGACATAATAGCAACTAGGAAACACATCAGCATATAAGGGTTATCCAAAATAAATTTTCCTTGGCCTAATGGAACATCAATTCTTTTTGCTTTTCTTTATCAAAAAAAAAAATCTCAAATTGTAAAAGTAAGGCCTTTTCAACATAGGAATTGGGTCGCAATTTTCTGTCCCACGTTTTCATTTACCATCAATATCACCTTTGTCAATAAGTAGCATAAGTAATGCGTGAAAAATTAATATCAGATCTTTCACTTTAGAATAGAGGGTGCGACAGTTAAGCCAAATACGTCATCAAATTTTCAAATTGCCAACCAAATGGCTACTTTATTTGTTGACGACATTAAAATACCACGCTCTTGTCCTTTTCTCATAAGAGTGTAGTTAAGGGCCTTCTAAGATTATTGCACAACTAAGAATAAGTTTAGATAAGGGGTTGTCAGCCATGTATTAACTTAAAATATCAATCTGTAAAACATAAAAGGGTCTATCTGTAAAACTAAGTTCCATTCTTCAGAAGATAGATAATTTAATTCACCGGAAAAAAGATCTTATTAGCTATAATCCCAACTGTGTGTTAGTAACAACACCATGGGAGAAATAAATGCCTAATGCCATAAAATCTCTTAGCAGACCGTAAAACTTCAATCCACGGTACATGGTCAAGCTGGCTTACCTTGATCAGAGCAGCAGCATCCTCTTCTGCAGTACCCCCTATTTCACCAATAACAATAATACCTGCAGTGAAGTAGACAAGAAAAAGTAAGCAAAGGTAGATAAATAAACACGAATCCCTATTTCACCGATCAAAACAATACCTGCAGTAAAGTTGGCAAGTGTTTTAAAAAAATAAAAATAAAGCAAAGGTACATATATAAAACAATCCAAGCAAATTAAATATATACTTCCAATTGGTTATCATAATATTAGATTTTATCGGAGCGTTTTCACTCTTAAACACTTTTACTAGTGAAAACAAGTCAAAATATTTCAATACCAGCACAGACTGCAGGCAGTTTATTGTGACCTGGAATCCCATTGAGTAGGTGGTTGGTTACATATACTATGCAAGCACAAAGTTTACACAAACTAAGCAGGCAAAAAGTCAAATTCCATATTCACTCTGAGTCTGCCATGGTTATGGATATCTTCAGTGGGAAGAAATGAATATAGAAAGGGTGAATATTTCTCACCAAATTCGGAAGAGAGTCCACTGCATAAAGGGGTGAGGAAATTGTGAATAGGATCAAAAAGAAAATACCGTAATTCCAAAGTTATTAAATGTCTGCAACCCATCAATTAGTAACTATACGTCATATGAAGACATGCAAAATCTTTGTTCTTAATCACACAGGCATGCACAAAATAAATACTTATGGTTAAGCGGAACTTTCAGAAAAAAAACAGCATCATATACTTTTCAGCGATCTGTTTCTTCCACAAATTTCTGAGACTCATTCTTTTCTTCTAGGGAGGGTCAGGGTCAAGGCATCATAAACCAATAGTAATAGATCTTTTCAAATGACACTCTACATAATAAATGAATGAATTCATTTAGCCACTAAATCATAGATAGGAACACCACAGTCAATCTCTCGGTGTTTAGCAATCAGAAAAGCAAAACAAGCCGCTTGAACAGACCAGCATAATCGTTGGATTGAAAAGGTACTACGAAAAGCATTACAGGAAAGACAATGTTCACCTTCTGTTTGAGGGTCGTCAATAAACTTCTCAATGCAATCAACAAAGTTTGTCCCATTGAAAGGGTCCCCACCAATGCCTACAACAGTGGACTGCCCAAGGCCGACAGCAGTTGTTTGGAATACCTATATCACAACACCAAAAGTGTAAAAATTGATTGACAGATAAAAGTCCTGCAATACAAAAATGCATAATTGTAAGCAAATACAAAAGAGAAATAAAAATATCCACAAATTCAACATTTAACACCCGTAATCACGCTTCCAACAATTAGCTAATGCAAACACGAACAAACGTAATGCAATTAACAAAATAGTAGAGTACCAACGGAAATTATCAAATAGGTGATATTGACAATTTGTCATACCACGTCAGCATCATCCATTGAAATCCTACATTCATGGAACAAAAAGATAGGCAAAGAAATCTCTAAAACAAAATAGAAACACACTTTTTGAGAAAAGCCGCTCGCATAATATAGAAATCAGGAATTATCTCCATATAAGATATGGCAACAAACATAAAAGAAATTCAACCACAAACACCTAAGAGCCAGTTTGACAACAAGCTGGAACACAGGATCCGATATCAGCAACTAAACATACAGAAATAGCAAGTAAAAGAATTTCCATACCGCTTCATACGTCAGTGTGCCAGAACGAGAAACGATTCCAATACGTCCTGGTTTATGGATATAACCAGGCATAATGCCGATCTTGCACTCTCCAGGTTTGATGATTCCAGGGCAATTTGGACCTATTAACCTGGTTTTGGATTGGCTGTTAAGGGCAGCTTTAACACGGACCTGGAACAGCAGATGCAAAATATTTGAGAAAGCATATTGCAAAATAACCCATGCAATATGTCTGCCTAGCACCACAACAAAAGACCATAAAGCAAGACACTGGCACTTGAAAGCTTACTCTATGACCCACAATTCCTTGACAATTTCACTAGGATAGACAGCAGAAATTTCTGCGTATGAGATTTTACATAGAGATAACAGTATGAGATAATAGTAATAGTAATCTGGAAAAAGCCCAAAAAGGCAAAGAAGAAAAAGAGTGTTTCAGCCTTTCATGTGACTGTAAATTTACGGAAATGATGTGCCATATGGAGATGTGGGATGCATCCCAGCTTTTTAATTTCACCACTGAAAATTTTTTAGTCTTCTTTTATGTTACTCTTCTAGTCTTCTTACAGGTATGATTTTATTCTGGCGGTTTAATTTAACCTGTCAGGCCCGATGAAGAAGAAAAACTAAAAGGCAAGCTCTTTTATGGTACTGAGTCTACAAGACAATAGAAGGCAACAAGCAACAAAGAAATTTGAGAAAACTGTAGAAAGGCTGTTAATTAGGCTAAAAAGAACTGAAAGTATACTCCCTTAATATAGTGCCCGCTTGACATTTTTCAAGGGAATTAAGAAATTTGGAAAATGACATGATTAACGATTTATGTTGTTGTACTTTAGTAGAAAGGTGCATAATTTTTATTTTTATTTAAACAAATAACAATAAAGGTATGGAGCCATGGAGGAGAGGGGGGTTGTTGAATAAGATAATCAACAACACATTTCCATGGTACAAGCATTAATTATGGGCAAATATTTTGTAGGTAAAAATAGGAAACAGAGTATTTAAATTGTTTTGATAAGGGCATGTTGGAAAATATAATCTGATTAAATAGGAAATTGAATAAATAGGCACGACATTTTGGGACAACTATAGAGGAAAACAGGCACTATATTAACTTATTAAGGGACGGAGGAAGTATTTATTAGAATAAGAAATCTAGAAAACAAATATAACCACAAACAAAAAGGATCCGTGTTGATTAATAAATGGCTTACCATGTCATGTTGAGGGATTCCTTCAGTGATGCAGACAATTAGATCCAATTCAGCTTCCAATCCTTCCATGATTGCTTTTGCGGCAAAAGGTGGAGGGACGTAGATAACTGAGGCATTGGCCCTTGTTCCTTCCTTTGCCTCAGCAACAGTGTTATAAACTGGTAGCCCTAAATGCTCAGTTCCACCCTTTTTTGGAGTCACACCACCAACCTGATACCAACACGAAGCATCAACCATAAAAATGTTCAGATAATTAGAGGATGTGAGTGATGCAGTAGTATGATGTCAGAAAAGGCAAGCAAAATTGTTGTTCAACCAAGTAACAACATTAAAAAGAGTGGTGCCCACTATATACTCAAGTGGGTTTCACACAGCTAATCTACATTTGATCACTGTGAAGCCTGTGTGCACACCTCCCTTCTCAGATTCACTTTAGCAGGAATTAGGGGCAAAAATCATCTCATCATGCCAATGTCTTTCTAATTTCTCAAGAAGGACAATTATCCAAGCCACTAGGTTTTGAGTTTCTTAGCTACCTCCAATTCAATCTCTACACACATTCATCAAGGTCAATCCCAAGTCCCAACCAACTGCAAACTTCCACCCCCAAAAGAAGAAGGCTACTAGAAGTCCACAACTGGTGTTTACAGCAACTGCAAAGCACCCTCATGTCATCCAGATTCTCAAAATTTTCTTCTGATTTTGCTCCTTGTTCATTTAATTAAATATGTTTTCACTATCCTACATCAACAGCCTCTTCCAACTGCACTTGTTTTTCACAACATCATCAAGTTCTTACGCATATACCACAGTTTATCTTGCACTCTTCCCTTTAACATATCACTCACCACAACAAGCGAAAAACACGAACGAAGTAACCAGAACTAGCTCAGAATTCCCTTCAATAAATCACTCATCGGCTCACCACTCACCACTCACCAACTAGAAAATCCAGATGAAGCAGCAAGCACTCATTCAGAGGTCCTTTAGTCTTAAAATAAGGACAAAAATACTAAAAATGTAATATAAACATCAGAAACCACAGAAATAGCAACTGCGAGTAGCACTAATCTCCTTTGTTCACAAACTTCGATGCAGTAGTTCTGATCAAATAGCCAAACAAAGAAAATCTTATCTTAAATGATGTTGCATTTCTCACAGCCAAAATTGTCAAAACAGCCTCAAATCAAACCATTTTCTCATCAACTCTAAAGTCAGCAACACTGAGGCTAAACAACATTTCTGGTTGGAAATCGTGCTTCTAAACATGAAAATCTACGCAAAAACAGAAATTGGCAACTACGGCGGCACTAATCTCCTGTGTTCATAAACATCAACAAATAATTCCGATCAAGTGGCAGGAAAAAACACCCACTGTCGCATCTCTCACTGCCAAAATCATCAAAAACAGCCTCAAACCAAATCATTTTCTCATCAACGCTAATAATCACCAACTGTAAGGCTAAAACATTCACTAATCGAAAATCGGGCATCAAAATACGAAAAATCTACACAAAATAACTGCAAAACAAAAATCAGATCTAACCAAACAAACAAACAAAAAAATCACAGGGAAAAGGCGAAGAGCAGAAGAAATAAAAGGAGGAAGAATGGCGGTACCATATTGGTGCCATATTCAATGGCTTGTTCAGTGTGGAAGGTACCATTTTTGCCGGTGATACCTTGACAGATGACGCGCGTATTCTTGTCGACGAAAACAGCCGGCGAAGGGTGAGTGGTTCCGAACTGCCTGCTTTGACCGATGGAAGAAGAAATGGAAGAATTTGGGGGCTGAATCTTGGAAGACAAGGTAGCGACGAGTCTGCTGGCTTGTCTCGCCATTGTTGAAAGCTCGAAAATTAGGGCTTTTTTTGGTTTCTGCTCTGGTAGTTATTAAACGGAGAATGAAAATTTTAATTTATGGAAAAGGTTTGTAGGAAAATGGTTAGGGAGAGTAGTCAGACAGACTGAATGGGAAAAAGGCGAATGTGGAGAATTTTCAGTATCCGATTCCAAATATTTGTGCTCAAAGCCTCAAACCCGACCCTATTAAGATGAGTACTTTTCTCTTTGGTTAAAAAGGGAGAGTACAATTAGAGCGAAGAAAATGGATAGTTATTCGTTTTTTATTTCATGTCGATTTTGATTTGCTCGTTAAATATATAAAAATTGTATGACAACTAACATAATTGAGTGTAGGTTCAGGTTAATTCATGTTTGTGTGGAGTTCTGGTTTATCTCACTTCAAAATTCATGTTGTGTTGTATAAGGGATTGTCAAAGATCAGCTATGAATCTCTAATACTATAAGGGAGTATCGATTTTTGAACACAAAAAATGGTTGAATGCTTAGACCGAAACTGATATTTTCAATTGATTTATTGCAGTTTTCTTTTTGAAAGTAAAATGAATTCATTTATAAAATAATCTCACAACATCTACAATATAAACCAAAACTCAAAAACAAAACAATTTGGAACACAAACATTCTAATTCGGCTAAACCACGATCATTGTGGTCTTGTGGTTGAATCTGACAATGATGAATACCATTTGTTACATCTCTTTTCGATACAACCTTCCACGATGGGATCTTTCGACCGGTTGCAATTTTGAGATAAAATTCAATTGATTATAGACGTATAACTTAATTATTGCACTTTAAATACTCTTGTGTGATTCTTTTTTTAAATGCATTTAAATTAAGTTGGTAAATATACATCCCAATAGATTCCCTTAAAAAGAATACTAGAAGTATTAGTTTTCATCCCATGATCCCAAAGAAAAACTTTATGGTTGTATATCATTTGTATGCTTGTATTTTTACGGTTTAAAGATAATTAGGCGACAACTTATAACATTTAGAAGAACATGATTGACATAATTGTAAATAAAATAGACAAAAACTAGTACTTGTATTCGATTTTGCAAGACCTTTTGTTTTATTGGTTAAACTACCCAATATCCAAAACTTAGAAAATTCTGACAAATTGTCAAATGCTAATATGAGAGTTGAGACGAGTCAAGCCCAAATGGAAGAAAATCTCTCACTATAAACGGTGATTGCAATTTTAGGGACTCAAATCCGAGACACTTGATTAAAGAGCTTAAAAGAGCGCAATTTTTTTTTTTTTGGTGCGAATGAGCCACACAAGGCAATATAAATTACAAATGGGGGCGAGAAAAATCGAACCTGAGACCTGTTGTACACAGGGCATCAGCGTTAACCACTAGGCCAAGACCTCATTGGTAAAGACCGCAACGTTTATATGGAACAATGTTACGTAATTCACGATGTACTTAAAAACGAGGAACGTAATTCGCTACCTAATTATGTTAAATTTAGTCAAAAGTATCCCACCTTACATTAGGATTTACAAATGTTCCCAATACGCAAGTTGTGGGGGAACTGGAGTATTAGGCAACCATATTTGAAGTGTCATTTTCATGAGAAAGTGAATTAAAAACGCAACCCTGACTCCTGGAGCAAAAATATCTTAGAAATCATCCCTTTTTGTCCAAAAAAAACTTATCCCCTCTTTCTTGTCTTGCCTACTTCTGATTCTCTGCTCCTAAAACAGAATCAACAAACTGCAGGTTGCATCAAACCCAGAATAATGGCTTCTACAACTCTTTCCCTTAACTTTTCAACACCAAATTCACCATTCATTATAAAAAGGCACAGGAATTCTTCATTACAAACATTACCTCACTTCTCACATCATAAACTCAAGCATCATCATCTTCATGTATGCAAGGCATCATCATCATCATCATCATCATCATCATCATCATCATCATCATCAACAAGTTCAATAACGGAGTATGATCTATATGATCTATTAGGGATAGACAGTAGCAGTGATCAAAGCCAGATAAAAAAAGCATACAGATCCCTTCAGAAAAAATGTCATCCTGATATTGCAGGAATAGATGGCCATGACATGGCTATCATCCTCAATGAAGCTTATGCTGTTCTTTCTGATCCCGTCTCTCGTTATGCCTATGATAAGGTAATTACTAACAAGAATCTCTCTAGATCATTTTCTGACATTGCTGCATATACTAAAAAATGATACAAAATTTGTTCATCTCGATCTTTAGAGGTATGTTGTAAATTTGTGGATGTGTGATTATTTATAGTATACCTGTAAATGTGTGGTTAGGAACAAGCTAAGTTCACAGTGTTGCGAGGCTATACAGGCAGGCCGATGTACTCGGTTTGGCGTGGACCGGAAACTGAACAAAGGGCCATATTTGTTGATGAGGTTAGGTGTGTTGGTTGCTTAAAATGTGCATTGTTTGCTGAGAAGACTTTTGCTATCGAGTCTACCTATGGAAGGGCTCGCGTTGTTGCTCAGTGGGCTGATCCTGAAGATAAAATTCAAGCATCCATAGATACTTGTCCTGTCAATTGCATCTGGTTAGTAATCAATCTCACTTCTGCCTTAAAATTGTCAGTAGATTTTGGCTAAAACTAGCATGTTCTTTAACAAAATCTTTGCTTAAGGCAATTCAGTAGTTATTACTTATTAGATCAGACCAAACCAGACCAAAAAAAAAACAAAAATCACTCGCTAAAAACATTCAGACCAGACCAGAAACTAGAAAAATCGGACTAGATCAGGTGAAGAGAACAAAGTCTAATCATCTAACTTGCTGATAAGTTTGATTGCTATGTGCGGTGAATGACAATCAGGACAGTGGAAAGATCAGACCTAGCTGCACTAGAATTTCTGATGTCGAAGCAGCCACGAGGGAAGGTCAGGATAGGGGCAAGCAACACAGGTGGTGTACGAACTTTCGATGTTATGTCTGAACTTAAAGTTTTTCAGAAACGCTTAGAAGCAGCAGCAACCAGAAAATCAAATCAAGATTCCAAGGTTATTATATACATACCCTGCCACCTTAAACTTGGTTTTTTCGAAAAATTATCTAACACTGCACTCCATTTTCAGTACTCCGAACTCCAACGAGACACGCGGATATCAGCAATACAAACAATCAGATCAATCTCAAATTGGTTGTACTGGAAATCACCACCTTCAAATACTTCTCTAGTCTTAATACCAAAGAGAAAGAACATATTCCGAGATCCAGACCTCGAGAAGCTCAGAGATGCAGCAACAGGAGCTAGAAAACATGGTACGTTCAAGACACGGCCTAATGCAAAAGTTCTCCCTCAAGAAACACCAAAGGATGAATATTGGGTTCCATCAACCCCTGTGCTTCCACTGAAAGTAGAGAACGAGTCAAATTCTCAAACAACAAGAAAAACACCGTCTAATAATACTGAGAAGAGTCGAAGCAGAGCATATAAGAGGAGAGAAATTACACGGACTGGTCGCCTTGTTTCAGGCATTCCAATTGTGTCAGGTGTGATTGCAGCGATTACAGTCGGATTACAAGGACCAGGAGAGGCAGTTGGAGGATTGGATCAGCACATAGGCGGTTCTTTCGTACAAGAATTGGCTAACAGTTTTGGGATGCAGGTTTTGCTAGCTGGTGCAACTTGGTATCTTATTGCAGCATACGTTACACAAGCAGTGGTGAGCCTCACAAGAAGAGAGGAAAAATAAAGAGATATGTGTTTGCCTATAGTTTTTAACCTCAGGAACTTCAACAGGCAAAGTACATTTGTATAGAAACTAGAAAAATATACACATAGGTTACATCTATAGATCAGTAGATTGTAGTAAATCTTAATGTTGCATAAATTCTGAAACATGAAAGCTCAAATATGAATGATACTCAATGCTAAATTACATTTCCAAACCAGATAATTTAAACATTTTTAGACTCTGTTCTGTTCACCCTATTTCCACTTATTTCGGGAAAAATAAGTTAAGTTTAGTTAAGTTCGGAAAAAATAAGGGTGGTCAAGTATAATTTATAACTAAAACAAGTTTTGATACGATCATATAAATTCAGTTCAGAAAAAATAAGTGAAAATTAGGTAAATAAAAACACACCCAATCATCTTTTTATAAACTTCCAGGAGAGCATAAAAGGATGAGGAACCACATGGAGTTATTTGTGGTTACTCAAGACATTGAACCAAATGGATAATCAAGACATTCTCAACGAAGTTTTACCAGTTAGTTGAATAAAAAATCTTCGAGTTTTTACTGTTAACTGTTGATCAGTTCAACATACTGATAAGACATGTAGTGTTAACAATGCATCAGAGTTTTCAGACTAAAACTGGCAACATCATATACTCAAGGATGCACATTCCAAATGTAGAAACAAAGTCAAGCTGAAGCTAGTATAACCTGAGAAATAATATAAACAAACTCCTGAAAAGCATATATCATCAGAAAGGGAACATACAAGTTTACCTGCTTGTTTAAAGTAACAGTTACAACAATAGAGCATTCGTTGTTAACATGAATTCATCAGGGGTACACTGAAACGAGTGTAGACCCATGTTTATCGAGTTCAATAATACACTTGTGATAAAAGTTTCACCAGAAGTATCGTGTCCAAACACTCAGTAACGGTACTTTGTGGAATAATCTTTTGGTGCAATCACGAGACCTCGACCCTTGCGAGCACCGCGATAGACAGTCTCAACAATGTCAATGAATTCCTGCTTGTCCTTAAGGGCCCAATTGATCTTATTGTTGTTCCCAGTGCCAAGATCTATCATTATGTGTTTGTTCCTGAAAAAGAACATGATTGTGGAAGGGTCATACAGCTCGTACATTGTGTTGAAATCGGGAACCTCTGTTATGTCTACAAGGTATATCACAGCAAAGTTTTTGATTGTCTCTGCCACCGAGGCCAGCACTTCATCCATCTGAGAAGGAGAGAGGGAATTTTTATAAGATATGTGATATAAAATTACTGGAAGCGGAATCAAACAAGACTTTACTTCACAACAGGAATATATGTAAAAGGTGACATGAACAAATTCAACAATTGCTTTCTTCAGTATCAGCAATTGCATTCAAAATATAATCAGTGGCTTTTAGGAGTTACTACAAATGAAAAAGGAAGTTCAGTTTGTCTGACGGTCAATGTCAACAGTTGCAAACACATACATGAACAAACAAATGACACCAATTGCATGTTGGTTCAGTGGTGATTGGAGCTGAATTTGATAGGGAGGACCCGTGTTAGATCCCCCACAACAACAATTGGGAGGGGACTGGAACTTATCCACCCAGAACTCGCCCCGAATCCAGATTGGCCCTAAGGGTGAACCGGGTGCTAACACCAAAAAAAAAAAAAAAAAAAACAAACAAATGACAACAGATCTTAAAATTACTAGATGGTAAGGCTGTTTTATAGTTTAATGAAAAGCTAAGGCCCCGTTCGGTATCATTTTTTATTTTTAGTTTATATAAAACTGAAAACAGATTATAGTTTTAATTTTCAGTATTTTCAAAACTTAATCAAAACTATCTACACGACACTAACACTGCATTTGTCAACTAGTTTTAATTTCTAGATTGTTTTTTCCTAACGTTCTTTGACTTTGCATTTTTCATACTCCATAAAAGAGGTGAAAAGGTGACCCCCCTTCCCCATTTTCTTTGCTTTCATCTATCCCAGACAGTTATTGAAAACAGTCTGCAGGACTGACATGAACCAGTACTTGCTTATACATTTGCAGAACATCATAACTGAAAACAAATCTCTCTTGACCCATTAAAACGTCATGCAAAGCAAATATTAATCTTTTGATTAATTGCTTCACCCGAAGTCCCGAACGACACCATTATTTTGTGCTCGAAACGTCAACCTCAATAACTCCATTAATTAGAACCACCGCACCAAATCTTTTAATCGAACCACTTTTTCGTCTCCAATGCTGCTGATTCACACTTCAATTCTCAAAATCGAAAACACCAAAAACACCAACTTTCTTCAATTGTCCATTGATTTAAAATTAATTATATCAACAGTCATAAAACAAAATCGAACAAGTAGTTCGTCTCATCGGCCATAAAACACAACAATTTTCTTCAATTGTTCTTCGATTTAAAATTATATCACCAGCCACAATTGCAATTGCACGGTTTATGACAAACAGCTACCACAAGCACAAAAGAAAACTCAAAATGATGTTTTATGACAAACATCCAAGTCTCCAAAAAGACAGAAAAACTCCTAATTCTACGACTTGTTAGGGTTTTCAGAATATGTTCACGCCTAGCGGCCTAGGTGATTGCAACGATGTTTTCATAACCCTTCCCCCAATTCTACTTAAATACCGAAAACCCTCAAGAAGTAAACTTTCAATTAGTTATACCACTAATTGCAGAAAGCAAGAAGCAGCTTCATTGAATTCCTACGAAATGCTGGCACACAAATCACTATCCTCCCAATCAAAATTACACAGACAAAGTATTGGTCAAATTATGATCAGAAATAGTACTTCGCAGCAAATCAAAATTAGGGCATAAAAAAGTAATTTCGTAATTATAAACCATCAATAAGGCACATAAAATTTAGCAAAAAAAGAATTCAATTATGAATTTTCATGGAATGAACAAAATTGAAAAGAAAAAAGAAGCGCAAAAATTAGGGTTTGGTGTGAAAGAAAAAGGGGCAAGGGAGAGAGAGAAAGAGACCTGCATGCAGGTTTCATCCCAGTCATGGCCAAAGCGGATGATGACGAGGCGCTCCTCCTCGGCGAGAATGGCTTGATCCACCGCCCAACCAGAGTGCAAGTGTGGTAGCAGGTACGACATCTCTTGCTTTCTCTCTCCGACTATGAAGTTTTGGAGTTGATAAAAGAAAGCTGCTTGTTTTTTAATCGGGGGATTGCGAAGAGGGTTTCTAAACCTCAAACGACATGGACACAAGGAGTAAATAGATCTGCAGGTTTCTAAACTTTGTCAAAAGGAACAGTTAGGTCCCTCAAATTTCAAAAGGAGCATTTAGGTCCCTGCGTTTGGATGGAATCCGCTGCTTTTTGTTTTCCGTCACTAACGTCCGTTAAAATGCATTTAAATTAAAAGGGAACTAAATAAAAGGCACTAAACGACAAAAAAACAGTTACATTTACCATTTACCAATAATTAAATAAAGGGAAATTCATTTCAGTTAGCTTTTTACAAAAATATAGCCGTTGAGGCTCTCAAAAAACAGAGTATTTAACATTCCATGGCAAATAAAACACTTAAAAATTTTGTAGAACGTGAATTATGAATTTTGTTACAATTTACAATTAGACGTTGCACTTACCGATATGTCCAGTATTTCATGCTCCTGAATCTAATTTATTTATCAAGTTTCGATGTGTGTTCAAGCCCGTCTAATTAATTAAATAAATGAACATAAACGAGCTTGTTCACGAGCTTGTAACATGAACGAGCATGTTTGTGTTCAGATCATAAACGAGCTTGTAACTGATTTGTTTAATGAGCCTCATTTTGTGTTCTATCTCGTCTCAAAGCTAAGCTCGCTCATCAGAGTATTATTTAACGAAATTCAATTAATGGTCATACTCGTTAGATAAGAGGACGTAAAAGAGCTTCGTCCGAGTAAGGTAATGAACCTTAATACGGAGTATGTGTTCAAACTAGGCACATATACGGAGTATGTATCCACTGTTCTGGAAATTTAAACATTTGTATTAGATACAAGTTGCATTTCAGACGCACTATATTTAATTTGGTCTTCCTTGGTCTACTAACTACTCCTAAGTATTTAATGAGGAGCATTGAGATGTGAGAAACAGCTTATCTTCCATTGGTCTTCCTTGACTATATAAACACAAGGGGGTTGGCTTAAAGCATTACAACAAGACTATATTTAATTTGGTCTTCCTTGGTCTACTAACTACTCCTAAGTATTTAATGAGAAGCATTGAGATGTGAGAAACAGCTTATCTTCCATTGGTCTTCCTTGACTATATAAACACAATGGGGTTGGCTTAAAGCATTACAACAATATTCATCTCTTATATCTTGGTTTGTATTCAATACTCCATATATATTTCTTCTTCTACTCAACAACCCAGTTTTTTTTCCTTTCAATTCATCACAACACAATGAATATCTTCTTAACCATAGAAGATTTCGTATACAAATATCACCCCCCATATCAGAAAATAAAAATTAGTCATAAAAAAAACACGACCGTAGTTTCTCTGTCTAAGTAGCCTTCCAATGTCATGCTTCCATGACCCCTTGTTGAGTCATTCTCAAAGGGGTTGTGAATGTTGGAGAATCCTGAAAAGCAGATCATCGAATGGCCTGGTGAGGAAATCATTTTTCGATGAAGTGAAGCTTGGGTTCGACAAAGGCGTGTTGTGAAGGGATCCACCTCGTGGGGCCTCACCTCGAGAGTTCTAGATCATGGCCATCAAACCAAGGCTTCAAGCAGTACATGAAACGAATGGATGGCATGTGAACAGAAGGTACGCGAGGCAGTTGGTCTGTATCCCAGCATGTCTGTATCCCGGGCCGAACAAACGTGAGTCGGATCAAATTGTGCATAAATGGTATCCGTTACTCGGTTGGTCTTATGTTATGGTTCAAGTGTATTACCCTTTTGAGGATTGGGTTGGCAACGGGTATTTACTAGCCTTGTACAGTGGGGAAGGACCATTGTCATGTAACTAGATTATCCTTTATTAATATATGTTGTGATTTTGTGTTTAATAAGTTAAGTGTAAGAACTATTTGTAATCAGTTTTGATGAAATGTGTATGGTGAAAAAGCAAATGAAAAGGCTAAGGAACTTGAAAAAGCTAAGTCAAAATCAAAAGAAGCTATTTTAAATCATTTATACACATGTAAATTGATTTCCCTTTATTTAAAATCAGTTTTATTATTATTTAATTGAACTTAACGGAAAATGTAACGGTGTTAATAAAAATAGCTTATTCCATCCATTTTGAGGGACCTAAATGCTCCTTTTGAAACTTGAGGGACTTAACTGCTCCTTTTGGCAAAGTTAAGGGACCTCCAGACCTATTTACTCTGGACACAAGTGATCCAAATACAATCATCTTGAGTTCCAATACATAATATGTCAGTATCAAAATGTAAAATTGCTTAGAAATATCATCAATATAAGTCATATGTGTTATTGGTACTAACATATTCTGTATTGGTGCTCCAAATTCTGTATTGGTACTCACTTGTGTCCAATATGGACACAAGTCACTTGTGACAAAGACTTCCTCGCAAATGAGTGTCAAATTTTTTTGGATTTTTTTAAAGATAAAATCACCTTTTAAAGTTGAACATTTTGAAATAATATCTTACTTCCTCCGTCTGAAAATATCGCACCATGGTTGACTTTTACTCCTCTAACTATTACTTTGACTCTTAATATCTCAAATCGCGTGCAAGTAAAAATTATAAAATTTAATATTTAGAAAATATATATCGATACAAATCTAACATGACCCGCATGACCAAAATTTACTTACGTACGAATCATAAAAAATGGCCAAACTCGTAGTATGAATAGTGTAAAAAACAAATGGTGCGATATTTCCGAAACGGAGGAAGTATATGTTTTTTTTTAAAAAAAAAACCATCTTAAACTTTAATCACCACCAAGTCACCAACTGTGAACTTTTGTTCACTCTTCCTTCAGTGGGGCCCATATCCAATGGCCATATTTTTTTTCCCTCCTCTTTTTCTTCCTTCTTCCTCTCTTTGAACTGAGCCCCAATTGACACACCTCTCTCGAAAAAATTTCTCAAAAATTTGCAAACTTACACTCATTTCTCTCCCAAAATTTCAAGTACAATTCATCAGCAATCCATTTTCGGCACTTTCCCACAAAAATCAACATGGTTCGCGTGCTTAAACAGGTAAAATGAAATTAGGGTCCTTAAATTGTTGAATTTGGGGGGGGGTTTTGCAATTTGGGGATTTTAACTCAATTGATTGTTGCGGGTTGATGGACCACGAGATTATTGTTATTGCGGAGCTCCTGCGGCAAGGCTGACTTATTTGACCCATGAAAATCTGGGTAGAAAATTCATTGGTTGCAAATTCTATGATCGAGAAACGGATACAAGGAGATGCACGTATTTTTGGTAGATTGATTTGGATAGCACTACATGGCAGAGGGATGTCATAAGGAAACTTTTGTTGGAGAAAAGATTGATGCAAATTGAGATGAATGCCATGAAAAAAACGCTTGAAGAGTTGAGCTACCCGAAAAGGTGGATCATGAATGATCCGGAAAAGCACATTCGTAACGGAGGAGCAGATCATATGGTGTTATTCATGGCTTGCCTAATGTTTGTAGTTATTGTATTTGGTGTTGTGATTTTATTCAAGTAGTTTTTGGATTAGTGGTGTCGTTAGTGATCCGAATATATGATGGTATGATTAAATTGATTAAGTGTATAGATGTAAATGTAATATCGTAGGAATCAATGAATGAATATGTTTATCTTACCTTTCCTTTGTACCAATAGTAACTAAAGATGGCTGTGGGCCGGGCCGGCCCGAAGCCCGACCCGACCCGGCACGAAAAAAACACGACCCGACACGAGCACGCAAAAAGCACGGTCCGGCACGGGCACGAAGTCCTGGGTCGTGGGCCGGGCCTGGGCCTTACTTTTTTGGAACGGTTTTTTCATGAAATGCCCCCGAGGTTTGCAAAAACGCACCAAATACCCTCGCGTCTTTTGAATCACATAATATACCCCTATTTTTCCGTATTGTTCATGAGATGCACCTTCAGTTAACGGACGTTAGTCTGCCGTTAGTGGCGTTTTACTATATTGCCCTTAATACATGTTTTCGAAATAAATTCCAAAAAAAAAAAATCTCAAATTCTTTCTTTTTCTCTCTCCTCTCAGATGTTCTTCCTCTTGCTCTTTGATCGCCGGCGGCGTCCGATCTCCGCTCTCTGTTCGCCGGTGGAGGCCGATCTCTGGTCGGCAACAGTGATCCGGTGTTACGCACTTCCCTCTTCTCCCGATTCGACCCGGTCACCAAGCTCGCCCTTCGGTGCGACCGTCGATCTGTTAGCATAGGCGACAACGCCCTCGTTCTCATTTCCCTCCGATGTCGTAACCTCATGCGCCTCAAACTCCGGGGATTCCGTGAACTCACCGACCTAGGAATCGCCGCCTTCGCTCAGAACTGTAAGTCCCTCAAAAAACTGAGTTTTTGGTGCCATGGGCCTCAGTGCTGTCTTTGAACACTGAGTTTTGCTCGAAGAAATGTCAATTAAGCGCCTCCGTGGCATTAACAACGACGGCGATTCAGAGGCGGCAGCTGAGTCCAAGAAATCGACTTAATTGTCGGCGCCGACGATTTACAATATTTTCAATTTGGGTTTTGCGTGCTTCTAAATTTCAAGAATTCCTTTCTGGGTTTTGTTCTTCTGTTAAATTCCTCATCTGGGTTTATCTTAATTTACGTAAACATTGTCTATTTCACATGAATCAATACAAGCAAAAAAGTGCAAAAAGTGGGAGATGATTATATGACTTTTGTGCCACCACCAGCAATGAATGAAGCACGGAAGGTGGCACCTACTCAACACTTCTACTACTGTTGTTTGTTTTAGCCTCCTAATTATCTCAGTAATTCACTTTGTTTCGAATTTGCAAGTCTAGTGATTGGTGTTATTAATTTGTTTAATAGCTAAGATTGTGATTTTACTTGGTTTAAAATGCCAATTGGTACCGTTTTCCACCTTTTGGGCGGAGGAATTTGGAAAATGATGGAATGAAATTTGAATAATCGCAGCCAACCATCTCCGATCAGGCCTGAAAAAGCATCCCCCACTGTGAAATTTGAATTTGAGGAACAAATTGCGATTAACCAATCCCCTCAAATTGTTTCTGATCCATCCTTAAACGGCTATGCAGTACACAAAATCTTCCCTTCATAGGTGGAAAGGTGGGCTCTTTTGTCAACCTCAAGCTCTTCCTTAGCAGCCTCAAGCTCTTCCTGTGACATCAAGCTTCTCGAACAGTTGCATTAAGTTCAGTTATTACAAAACCATCAGATTAGTTTTCCCGTATAAGATAATGAAGTAAATTCACGAGTCTAGTTTGCTTGCACTTGGGAAGAGAGTTCGTTCCTCAATGGTGGCTGCTGGATTTAGATGTAGTGCCGCATTGACTAATGCACTGACTGATATGTATACCAACAGTAAAATTCAATTCAATCAATTTCTTATTGGATTTGTTGTTTGAGCATTTCAATTTTCTTTGATTATTACTACTATTTTTGTTTTAGGTTTAACTTTTAGGTTGATTAATTTGATTAATTAGGTGAACGATTTGTGGAAATCAAATTCTGCAGTTTAAAAGCAGTTTGAGTATTTGGTGCAACTTAGTTTCAAAATAGGTGTATATTGTACAATAAGTTTATAAATAGGGGTATTCTGTGAATTATAAACACGACTTAACGGAGGACTAACGGAAGGTCGGTTTAGGGGTATTTGGTGCAAACTTGGGAAAAAATAGGGGTATATTATGTGATTCAAAAGACGCGAGGGTATTTGGTGCGTTTTTGCAAACCTCGGGGGTATTTCATGAAAAAACCGTTTTTGGAAAAAGCACGACAAGGCATGGCACGACTCGACCCGGCATGACAAAGCACGTTAAATTTAGTCAAATTAGCCTTAGGCACGACGGGCCGGCCCGGCACGGCACGAAAGCACGTGGGCTTGGGCCGGGCCTGGACCTTATTTTTAACTTTTCGGCCCGGCACGACACGACACGAAACAACGTGGGCCTGGCGTGGGCCCGACACGGTTAGTCCCACGGGTCATGGGCCCGGCACGAAGCTCGGCCCGGCCCACAACCATCTTTAATAATAACTGCAAAAATTATTTGAAACGGAGGTAGTAAATAGGTCTCCGAAATTATTGATCTTTACAATACGTTACTCATTCACTTATATTCAATTTGTTCTTTGTGCACGCAAACAATTTCAAAATTCTAGTTTATATGCAATCAATCAACACTTCAAAAATGTTTTCTAACAATTTAAATTAGAGTAACATATTATAGATAGGCAAATTTGTCTTAAACTACCTTATAAAATTGGTTTTTGTGAGAAACTACCTTATTAAAAAAAAAATACTGTAGTTAACTACCTAAAAAAAAGTATGTTATAATGTACTACCTTTAGTCAAATTATGAGATTTGACTCAAAATTGATGAATTTACGATATCAAATTACTCATTTTTCGTGAGATACAGGAAAATCAACCGCGTAATTTTGATTTTATGTTCAAAATCCAGTTAAGGTAGTATCTTATAACATACATTTTTATAAGGTACTCCCTCCGTCCCGAAATACTTGCACCGTTTTCCTTATAAAACCGTCCCGGATTACTTGCACCGTTTCTATAAATGGTAGAATTTTATTAATATATCAACTACCCCTTCACATGTCATTTTATGGTTCCATGAACTTTCCTTCATACCTCCTTACCTCCTATAAAAAGTTGACACATATCCCTATCTATATTAAAAAACACCCCACTATCAACTAGGTATTAAATAATAAGTCAATTACTTTGTATTAAACTCTGTGCCGGTCAAACCGGTTCAAGTATTTCGGGACGGAGGGAGTAGTTAATTACCACATTTTTTTATAAGGTAGTTTCTTGTAGAAAATTAGATTTTATAAGGTATTTTTTGACAAATTTACCTTATGTACACGAAATTCGTTAGAGTACAGATGCGGCAAAAGGTCATATGGACACATAAGAGCCTACTAGGAGATAGGGGTATGTAAAATATCCAATCCGTTTGATCCGATTCGAAATTTTGATATCCGATCCGATTTTAAGGTTTTGGATATTTCGGATCGGATTTCCTCACAAAATTTGGATTTTTGGATCGGATTCAGATCAATTTTTTTTTTTATTTCGTATATCAGTAATATCCGAAAATTTTCAAAATTTTCGATAATCCGATCCATATTTTCGGTTATCCAATCCGATGTTAAGGTTTCAGATATTTCGATTCGGATTCCGAAATAATTTAGTGTAAACGCGATTAATATTTTATTTTTATGAAGTTCGTAACTTTTGACATCCGATCAGAAAATTACGGATACCCTAAACTTTCTGATCATATTCGGATCACATTTTCCCGATCCAATATCCGAAATTGAACACCCTGCTAGGAGCTTCCACAACATTCTGCCTGCCTTGTTCTATGACCTCACCTCTTAATTTCCCTGCTTTTCCTATCAATCATATATCTAAATTTCTCTATAATTATTTACAGTTTCACAAGCAAACATAATCATGGCAGCTCAATTCTCCTCCTACAAGAAATACGAAGCCCGAAAACGGCTACCCGACCCGAAAACCTCAGCTCTCATAGTAATTGACATGCAGAACTACTTCTCTTCCATGGCCAAAGCTATCCTTCCCGCCACAACCACTACCATCAAGCTCTGCAAACGCGCGGGTATTCCAGTAATACTCACGCGCCATCGCCACAAACCCGGTGACGTCGGTGGTGTTTTGGGCGAGTGGTGGGGTGGCGACCTCGTCTTTGGCGGAACCCCAGAATCGGAGATTATTGCGGAGGTTGTCGCCGCGGCTGAGGAAGGGAAGAAGGACGAGGATGAAGTGGTGGTGGTGGAGAAGGAGACGTACAGCGCGTTTAGGAACACGGGGTTGGAAGAGCGGCTGAGGAAGATGGGAGTGAAGGAGGTGATAGTGAGTGGGGTTATGACGAACTTATGTTGTGAGACGACGGCTAGAGAGGCGTTTGTGAGAGGGTTTAGGGTGTTTTTCTGGACAGATGCGACGGCGAAGTCGTCGGCGGAGCTTCATGAGGCTACTCTTATGAATATGGCTTATGGTTTTGCTTATCTCGTTGATTGCAACCGTCTTCACAAAGCTTTATCTGCGTAATTAGAATAGTGTTGGTACCAATGGTGGTTGAGACGCTTGAGACTTAGTTGGGGATGGGGACTCTGTACTAAAGTTGTAATCAAGGAAAGTATATCCAACTGTATAATGAACATAGACTTGACAAGTTGACATGGATTTTCTATGAGAATCGAACAAAACATGTGCATTTGTATATAAGTATGTTTATTGTGCAATGTGCATGATTGTCGATTCAAATCAAATTAGATGGTGCATCAATATGTACGAAGTATATTATGGTTAGTTAAATATTCTAATATAAGCTGTGTGGTTATACAATGGCACAATGAGAGTAGTCTCATGAGTTTGTCCGATGAGGAGCTCAGTTCTAGTTGGGACCTGGTTATTAGTCGGGTTGGGTCATGATTGATGCAAGTTAAAAGCGGGTCGGGTAATAAAAATGTGACTTTTTAATGGGTCAATAATGAGCGAGTTAAAGCATGTCATTGATTAATAGCGTACTAATAGTGGACATGTTAATAAACAAGCAAGACAAAATACAAAAAAAGAGGTGCATCACGTGCATGTGCATATTATAACTACTTTAGTTTCTATTATTGTGTTATAAGTTTGACATTATTGACCCTTCAGACAGGTCAAAAACAGGTTCGGTCGGTTTTGACCCATTACTTTTTGAGTTATCCGAGTTCGAATAAAATCGGGTCATGGGTCACAAAGTATTATTCAAGACCCAATATTTTCGGGTCGGTTTCAGGTCGGGTCGATTTTTTACCAGTCTACATGCAACCCTTACTCTTAGATATTTGTGTTGTGTTGCATTCCCGACAGGACCACAGCACATCTGCGTGCATATTAGAGATTTTACAAACCGGAATATGAGATGGCATACAAGTAAAAAATTCTCAGCCAGCAACACATAAGATGATAAGAAGGAGCTGGTGGTGCAGGATTGATGATCTTCATATGTCACTAGCAAGTATTGATAATCTAGGGGATTAGAATCTATTACTCCCAAAAAGAAAATCCTCGCTCTTTTACAACTTTTCTGAATTCAGGTTGCTCTGTAGCATCACTTCCTCCACCAATCTGTTTTCTAATGGATTTGGTTTTGCCGGGGACATGATCACTATCCACCAACTTAGTTTCTGAACTTGTGACATGAGAGGTTTCCAATTCCATCTGCTTATTAGACAACCAGGTCTGGATCAATTCCTCTGTTTTTACATCTGGATTCATATCTTTTTCCTTCATCTCTGAATATATCTTGTGTGCTTCTTCCAGCTTTCCATTCAAAAATAGTCCATGGATCAAAGCAACATGTGAAGTTACATCATCATTCAAACCATTCTCCTTCATCTGATCCCACAGGGTAAACACAATATCTATCTGCTGCCATCTGCAAAATTTCCTTATTAATATAAGATAACTATCTTTATTTGGTTGACAACCCAACTCCTTCATCTTGTCCAACAACATAAATGCCTCTTCTCCACTCCTCTGAATGCCCAAGAATGCATGAAAAGTTCGAATACTGGGTTTCAACCCACGGCTAAGCATCACATCAAAGACATTCTGCGCTTCATCCCTTTTCTTGGCCTTACATAATGGCTTAATCAATGAGTTATAAGTGACCACATTCGGAGCAATGCCCTTATCTTCCATGATTTGCAGAAGATTCAAGGCTTCCTTTGCACGACCTTCCTTTGCAAGAGCGTGCATAATAGAATTATAAGCTTTCCTATCAGGTAAAATACCCATTTCCTTCATCTGGCCGAACAATTTGAGGACTTCCTTCAGCCTGTTTAACTTTGAGTAACAAGAAATAATACTTGAAAAAGAAAAGACATCACGTTTTACTCCCAATTCAATCATCAACCTCCAGAATCTATTAGCCTCACGAGGACTACCTACAATATTGCACCACCCATTCAGGATGATGTTAAAACTCTTGGTATTAAACTGGTATGTGTTTCTGTTACTGAAGAGCAACTGCTCAGCTTCCTGAACATTCTTATATCGAGTAAGAGCAGAAAGTAGCTTCTGAAAATCATCCACCCCAACAAGAAAGTTAAACCTTTTAAAACCATGGAAAGTGTTTATGGCATTCACAACATCATGAGTTGCAGCATATCTTCTAATCATAATCAGTAGAGTTTTAGGATTTACAATACCAGCCTTTCTCATCTCATCAATCAAAGACCAAGCAGTATCAAATTTCCTCCTCTTCGCCAAGATTGATATAATCGAATGGTACTGTCTCACTGAATGTACATAATCCGGCTGTTTCCCAGCCCATAGGAAGAACATGATTGCCAACTCCCAATCATTCCTAATTCTAGAGAGGACCTCAACTACAAGCTCTGAAGTGAGAGAAATCCCACATTGATTAAGCTTGTTGGTCACCTCAGCACCACCAATTAACCTTGGATTATCACACGAATTCTCGCCCTGAGACGGGCCACTACCCCTCAAGATTTCCAAAATAACCCCTAAATCATGTTTAAGTTTCTCATCTATAAAACCTAATTTCCCAGCTTCAATACCATCATCTTCCCCACTAAGCTCATCATTTTCATCATTGCCACAACCACTTTCATCACTAACATTAATTAATTCAGTCGAATTCGAATCTAGGTTCAAACAATCTGATGTAGCAGAGCAAAAAAGTTGAATTTTATGACTAAAACTAAAAGGGTATTTGAGATTTTCAGCAACAGGACTAAACAGTTTATAACCAGTTACGAAATTAGGAACATGGGTTCTCCCCAAATTCATTGAATTAACACGGACACCCAAACAATAGTCATAAGAGAAGTTTAACAGAGAAAACCCTCTTCTGAATTTCCACATTTTTGGGTTTCTTACTAGGAAATTGAAAGTTTACAGATATTAATTCTTTGAGCAGAGTTATTGGAGTTACCACTATAGTTGACGGCCTTATGCGGAGATAGGGTGGCGCAACATCCTGTAGACGGCGGAGCAAGAGAGGGAAGTTGCTGTGTACTAGTTTCCGTTGGCGGCTTGGCGTCGCGAGGAGAAAGTTTTGAAGTCGGGTAGAAAGGTTGAAGTGGCAGTGCGCGGTTCCGACCCCTGAGTTTTGGAGGAAGTTGCAATCGGTGGATTACACGGGCGGGCCCGAATATTGGGTGCTTCTGGCTCGGGCTGGGTTGGCTAGAGTAGGAACTATTTGGGTCGCGTTCTTGAGTCTTGTCTTAGCTCAGTAAGACTCTGTCTTATTCACCTTATTGTTATAGTTTATTAGACCTGATTAGAAAAATTACACTGGATCAGACCAGAAAAAGTAAAAAATAGTCAGATAAAACATTAAGACAAGACCAGGTAAAGAGAACAAAAACGCTACTACCTTTGTAACTTTGCTTTTCATCCCCCATTAATCTACAACATCTACTCATGTCACTATTTAACATTAACATGGTTCATACATGTTATTACCTCGTCCATGTCACTCGCTAAATTAACAGACTAGGTCCAGCCATGCATCCAACTTTTTACGAATTACTTATTTCGAAATTATAGTCTAATCCCACCTTTTCAACGGGTGGAACAAACCGGCTAAACGGGTCATCCCGCCCATGAGCATCTCCACCAAAAAAATCCTAAGACTATTGAGCTAGGGATTGGAACTAGTGTATGTCTTAATTAGGCCCGACTTTGGGGCGGTCCAATCAGATTTATAGCACCGGGCCACAAAGTTTTAGGGCCCAAAAGAAATTTGCAATGTTTTCAAGGTAATTTAGTTTGAAATTTTTTATGCAAATTATAGAGTTTAATAATGATGAAGTAGCTTCACTTAATGTGACTATGTTGTTTTTGAGGATCATACATTATGAAAGAACTTTATAAAGTGAGTTGTATAAAATTGTCCCATCAAATTTAATTTGTTTTGGTTGATTGAATTTATCATCGAAAATAAGTCTAACCTAGTCATCTTAAAAGTTTTTCGACAGTTTTCTTATATATTTCAAGGGGTTTATGGATGACTGTGAATGAAATGAACGTTGAATGAAAGGGATAATATTTACAAGCTAAGGGAAATAAAAAATTAGCAATTTGGGAAGCAAGTCCAACACAATATATGTGCGGATAAAGCCTACAATTGGCATGCATATTGTGCCAGGACTGGTGTCGACGCTAGTTTTGGGCACAATAATCGTCGTTTTATCAAATGCCCCGCTTGGTTTATTGCTGGGGAATTGTGTTTATTCTTAAACTTTATCAAATACGAATACAAACTTAATACATTTATGCACGAGAGACTTTTTAAAAGAGATTTTCTAACAAGTGTACAAGCATGAAAACAAATAATAGCCATTGTTAAAAAAATGTAGGATACACAATTATACGCCAATTAATCTACCAATGCATTAATTAACATATTCTGAAACACTCGTATAAAATTTTGAATAATACCGATAATTGAGTAGGGAGTCAAGAGAGAAACATCGATCGCAAATCACAAAAATTATACTTCAATATATAAGAATAATTCTATTAATCAATGGTGAGCAACATATAATTAATTCAAAATATATATGAAGTAATTCATTTATTTGAAGCTTCTAAACATTTGATAGCATAAGATCAGCACAGTTGATTACAATAACATATGTATTCATCACTCCCCGTTGGAGTTTCGACGCATATTCCCTTTGCATGGTTTCTTTCTTCATAGCATTTTTTTCCACAGTCAGTAAGAGTGCAGTTTTTGTACTCACTGTAAGGAGTTGAGCATATCCTTTGTGCATTAATAACCATCATTGCTACAAAGAAAAATAAAGAATAAAACATTAATAAAGAATTACGAAGAAAATAGTTCTTTTTTTTCAAGGGAATAATGTGAGCTAGTATATTAATCAAGGAATAATTATCCATAATTACACAGGGAACAACCTCTCTGGGCCAATTATTTTGACTCGAAAAAAGTTATCTTCCCAAGGTGTTGGACTGTTGGGATACAAAATAAATATCCCTTAACATGTGACCAATAAACATACTTAAAATGAATGCAACAAGAAACGAAGTCTAGAAATTTGAAATAATTAGCACCGCGATTAACCACAACCTGATAATTCGACTCAAACCGAAAATTAACGAATGCAAATATTGTAGTTAACGATCCTTCAAAAGGTAGTAACATTACAACTAATTAAGGAAAATTCTTATTTCATGCAAAAGACATAAATGATAAGTTCTAATTCGCCAAACCAAGTATTACGAGTACAATAGATAAACAAGTAGCAAAACTAATAAAAGTTAAAAAAAAAAAAAAAAAAAATCATTAATTAAAAAAATTATTGAAAAAGGTGTGAACAGTATAAACCTGAGAAAATGAGGACCAAAATTATGACATTTGTTGCAAATAGTTTAACCATTTTTTTTGGGAGAAATAAACGTAGTACGTGTGTAAGATAATGAAGAAAAAAATCGTAAAAACGTTGGTTTTCGAGTGATGGATGTGTGAAATGAAGTACTCTATTTATATATAAGTGTTTATGGTGTGTGATCTTTAATTTTACAAACAATTATTTTGTATATTTTTATTTTAAGGAAACTTTTTATAATATCTTAAGTTTTTTTGGTATAATTAACGTAGATCTTGTATTTATTAGAAAGGAAATAAAATCTTCTATGTATGTAGCGTGTTTACAGGCATATCTGCAATTAAGAGAAGAAATATTTCTAAAATGGAGAAGATATATTCCTAAAAGGAGAAGATATATAATTATAAGAATGAATTTCCTCAAAATTGTAGAAATAGAACTTATTCGTGCATGCTTTTAAGAATCCGTCTACTCACATCAGGGTTTGATGAAAATTATAAAGTGAGTATTTATAAAAGGAAGCTTTACACGCACCATGTTGCGGCAAAGCCAAGACTTATACATTATTATGTAGTATTTATTTTTACAAATATTATTCTAAATAAGAAAATAAATTAGAAATACTACTAGTACTATGTATATTTTAATGGATACTCTGTACCCCTTTCAAAAAATGCTCTGTACTACTATGTATTTCACCAAAAAAGTATCCAAATAACACCTTGTTTACCAAAAACTATTCTAATAATATTACATAATTAAAAAGTGTTGTTAAGAAAGTACTAACCACGTGTACTTCAGTTCATGTATGGTATACATTTACAGAGTTATTTGACAAGGTGAAATGAACTAGGAGTTATTCGTGCCTAGCGCACAACCCGCATGTTAACAGGCATGTTGTGGACTCACATAGTCACATGCTAATAATCATGTTGAGCAGAAACAAGGTAGTAATTCACTGGAGTCAAGTGATTTTGATCACAAGTCCTAAAGGATTCTAAAAGAAGCTTTGTTTGGTTGTTTAATTATTGAATGTTTTGTTTGATTGTGTCTTGAGTCGTCTTTTGAATAAAATATTAATAAACGTAAAGTGAAATGAATAAGCTTCAAAACTCCTGGAACGTATGCACCTTGAGTTTGAACAATAGGGGGAGCGGTTGTCAGTCGTAATGATGTTTGCTTCTAACGGTGATAAAAGACGTTGTATTACTATTTTATGCACAAGGAATTCCGTCACAATAATTGTGGCACATGGTTACTATTTTAATTTAGTGTTTGGAGGGCTCCCAACACTGGTCCATTTGGGTTTAGTAGGAAGGAAACCCGTTCGATACTTATTCTAATTAAATTATTAAGTCAAGTGTTTTGTCAAGTATCGGGACTTGTCTTTATGATTGAATATTTATTCAGTGGCTTTTGCATGTGAACTTATTATGGCATTCAGGAGTGAAGCATGTTAGTTTTAGGCATTTCTTTAGCTTGTAGTACTCAGCTTTTGCTGATTTCGTGCTTTCATGTATTTTGGTCATGGCCTTTGCCACAATGATCCTATGATGATCCATCAATTGCATTTGTGTTGTTGGGAAATAACATTACTAAGCATGACTCGTAGAGGATACTTGCAAGCCAAGTAATATTTCGGGATGGTGTTGATTGAGAGATTTTTAAATTACTTGCATGGTTTGAACACTGTTTTAATAAATAGTCTAGACTATACTTAATTAATAGATTAATTGTTTCAAATTAGATTTTGGTTTGGGTCTATACGGTTCCAACTTGTAGTAGAGGCCATTAACTATCTAATTATATTTTAAAAGTTAGTTATTTCCGCTGCGTAATTCTGGTACTAGCCTTAACGATTATCACGATGGCGGTAATATTCTAGTAATTGCTTTATTTAAGTTGAAAAATAGTTTTATAAAAGCAAGAAATTATAGGGTGTTACAAATTAATCTTCCAATGCACTAATTAACATATTATAAACCACCCGTATAAAATTTTGAATTACTGATAATTGAGTGGGAGTCAAGAGAGAAACATCGATCGAAAATCATAGAAATTATACTTCAATATATAAGAATGTTACTATTAATCAGTGGTGAGCAACATATAATTAATTCAAAATATATATGAAGTAATTAATTTATTTAAAACTTCTTAACATTTGATATATAGCATAAGATCAACACAGTTGGTTACAATAACATATGTATTCATCACTTCCCGTTGGAGTTTCGACGCATATTCCCCTTGCATGGTTTCTTTCTTCATAACATTTTTTCCCACAGTCGGTAAGAGTGCAATTTTTATACTCACTATAAGGAGTTGGGCATATCCTTTGTGCACTAATAACCATCATTGCTGCAAAGAAAATAAAGAATAAAACATTAATAAAGAATTACGAGAAAAATAGTTACCTTTTTAGGGGAATAACGTGAGCCAGTATATTATTTCAATGACTAGATATCCATAATTACACAGAGAACAACCTCTTTGGGGCCAATGATTTTGACTCGAAAAAAAAAACTATCTTACCAAGGTGTTGGGATACGTAATAAATATCCCTTAACATGTGACCAACAAACATCTTAAAATGAATGCATTAAGCTAGAAAAGGAGTCTAGATATTTGAAATAGCACCGAGATTAACCACAACCTGATAATCTGACTCCAATCGGAAATTAATGAATGAAATATTGTAGTTAAAGATCCTTAATAAGGTAGTAACAGTACAACTAGTTAAGGCATTTTCTTATTTCGTGCAAAAGACATAAGTGATAAGTTTTAATTCACCAAACCAAGTATTACGAGTATAATAGATTAAAAAGTAGAGGAACTAATAAAAGTTTAAAAAATATTATTCATTAATTATAACATTATTCAAAAAGTTGTGAAGAATATAAACCTGAGAAAATGAGGACCAAAATTAAGGCATTTGTTGCAAATAGTTTAACCATTTTTTTGGGAGATATATATGTAGTACGCGTGTAAGATAATGAAGGAAAAAAAATTGTAAGCTCGTTGGTTTTCTGAGTGTTAGATGTGTGAATTGAAGTACTCTATTTATATATAAGTGTCGATGTTGTGTGATCTTTAATTTTAAAAACAATTATTTTGTATATTTTATTTTAAGGGAAGTTTTTTTCCTAATATCTTTAGTTTTTTGGTATAATTAACGTAGATCTTGTATTTATTAGAAATAAAATAAATATTCTATGTATGTAGCGTGTTTACAAAATAATTTGTATTTAAGAGAAGATATTTCTAAAAAGGAGAAGATATATTCATAAAAGGAGAAGATTTACAACTATAAGAATGATTTTCCTTAAAATTGTAGAAACGAAAACTTATTCATGCATGCTTTTAAGAATCCGTCTATTGATCTATTCACATAAGGGGTTGATGAAAATTGTAAAGTGAGTATTTATAAAAGGAAGCTTTATATGCACTATTCAGCGGCAAGACAAAGATTTATACATTAGCTGGGCCAAAACTTAATACAAGTACGAAGTATTTAGTTTTACAAATATTATTTTAAATAAGCAAACAAATTAGAAATACTATACCAGTACTACGTATATTTTAATTAATACTTTGTCCTCCTTAAAAAAATTGCACAAAAAAAAAAATCCAAATAACCTTGTTTACCAAAAACTATACTAATTAATATATCTATACTACATATTAAAAAGTGTTTATAAAGAAGTCTACGTGACACGTGGCGTTGCTTTACTGCTTATTAGTCATTCACTTTATGCGATTTTCACATACATGAAAAAAATATGAATTATGGTTTGCATAAGGTTTGAACTCCCAACCTTGTGTTTAAACAATAAAACCTTTACCACTAAGACAAAACATATTTCATGTTATCATTGCGAAAATAAATAAATGCAAATGTTATTAATGTAGTAACCCGGACCATCGCCCGGGCCCGAAAGCTAATTAAATAGTTAAAAAAAGGTGTTGTTAAGAAATTATACGTGCACCTAGAGGTGCAAATGAGCAGAGACTCTCAATAAACTACTCGGGTTCGAGCTCGTTTAAAGCTCGTTCATGTACGTTTATTTAATAAATGAGCAGAGCTTGAACAACTTTTGAAGCTCGTTTAATAAACGAGCTTGAGTACATGAACATTTGTATGTTCGTTTATTTATGTTCATGAACAAGCTCATCTATTTGTGTTCATAATCTAATTTTCCATACATAATGTATGATAATAGATAAAATTCGTATTCTGACTTTAATTTTTACAAAAAAAAAATCATTGAATAAAAATATTTTGAATTTAAAGCTAAATTAGTGCACATTCAAATTTATGATTTCAAATAGCTAAACTTTATAGTGCAAAGCTCGTTTAAGAAATAAGCTCGTTTATGAACTCAGCTCAGTTAATAAATGAGACGGTCATGAACCGTTCACGAACATAAAATCTCTTAAATGAACCGAGCTTGAACAAAATTTTGAGCTCGGTTGAAAGCTCGGGATCGGGATCGAGCAAGCCTAAATTAAATTAACATGAACATGAACATGAACATGAACAATTAATGTATTACTCGACTCGGCTCAGCTCATTTGCACCCCTACGTGCACCCCTATCCATTAGAAACATGACACATCATTCAATCAATTGCAAACATTTCTAATGATAATAAAATGCTTATTATAGAGTTTGAACTCAAGACCACCAAGAAATTAGATTAAGTTTTACCATCTTAACTATCTATTACTTGTGCTTTCATACTCAACTGAAACATATCTAACTTAATAATTAGGAAGATGTTTATTTCGAGCTTTTGTCATGAGCTCTTTACTGTTTGCTAATTTTCATAATATAGTATAAATTTCAAAACTCAAATAATGGGAAAATGTTAAAGTAACAATAAAAACATATTCAAAATAAAAACTTGGGCCATTGTCCGACCCACAAAATAGTTATATTCATGTAAAGTATATCAATGGCCTAAGTTCCTTCATCGACGATTTTTGAAGGGGCTCCATCAATTTTTATCGTTGGAAAACCCAAAATTTAGTTTTGTGTTTAATTTTCTTGCTTTATTTATTTTCTGTTCTACAATAATGATAATTCCACCTTTTGCAAGGAACGTAACGTTTTCCTCAAAAGACATGGATTGTTCTCTTCTCCTTGCAAAGACTTTTCTTTTTGTTTTTTATTATCCAAAATCAGATCTGAAGGACTACCATAAAATTGATTTGTTGGTAAAAATTACATGGGACGCAACCTATCAATTTTACGAATACGTTCAGATGAATTACCATATGAAAATTCCTCTCTCGAGTACAACAACAGATCGTTAGATTGACTCTCTGAAATGGCTGTGTATCCCAGTGATATGTCGTGCAAGGTCTCCTTAATGATAATTAGTTATGATGAAGAAAACATTTTGATACAATTTACTATGTGTTCTTTTCAAAGTCAGATTTCCTTTATAGATGTCATATAGTTTTTCATGAATGAATTGGTTTTATTATAAAATAGTAAAAAAAATATCCATTGGAGCTTATGACTACAGAAAGAAAGAAAATCGGCTCTAAGTGATAGTAGAAAAATATGTTAAAAAAATAACTACAATTATAAGGTCCTGGTACACGCGACGAGTGCAAACATTTTCAAAACTCTAGTGTATATGCAATAAATGTTCCAACTCTAGTTTTTAACCATATAAATTTTAATTCTTCCACGAAATATCCCCGGGATTTCGCCTAATGTGAGTCATGTCACTTGTTAATATTGACGTGGTTCATGCATGGCATTATCTCGCATATGTCATTCGTCAAATTAACAGACTGAGTCTAGCCCATCCATTTACGAAATATTTATTTCAAAATTATAGTCCAAGCCCGCTTTACGGGTGGAACAAACCGGCTTAGACCCTATTCTTTAGAGCTAAACTGAACTGAACTGAACTGAACTGAAATTAACTGAACTATACTGAATGCTCCTGAACTTAACTTAACTTAACTTAACCAAATAATAAATAGTAAATAATTAATAATTAATATTTAAATAATAAATAATAATAACGATGTAAATAATATAAATAATTAATAATAACAATAATAAGTTGAATTAAACTGAACTGAATGTTCCTGAACTGAACTGAATTAAACTGCAAAATAAATCATAAAACTACAGTTAAGCCCAAAAAAAACAGGGGTTTAGCGAATATCCCGCCCATGAGCATCTCCCTCAAAATAACCTAAGACTTTTGAGCTAGGGATTGGGGTGTTATGTCTCAAACTCTCAATCATTAGATCTGTAATGCTTGTAGTGGTAAGTCATACTCATACTTATTGGTGGAGAACACTCCTATCACACTTTAAAGTTTAAACTATAGGTTTATGCACCAATTAGGCTCCCTCTTCCAACCTCAACACCAAAGTCAATTTTTTTTTTTTTATACACTTTTGTAATTTAATTTTTCGTGCAAGCAACTCAATTCGTAAAAAAGTTTGTAAAATATTTTGGTTAGAAAGAATTGATTTGGGTGTTTATGCCCTTTGAAATCTTTATTTAAAAAGATATTCTTTCTGTTTCAAAAGGCCTTTTTCTTTTGTGGGGGAAAATTCAGAGAGAGAAAGGGTATTATATTGAGAGAGAAAAAAATGGCGGCAATGGGTTCTTTGAGAGGGTTTATGAAGAAGAAGAGGGTCATTGGAATTGTATTGGGTCAATTTCTGTCTGTTCTAATCACTTCTACTGCCTTCACATCATCTGAGCTTGCCCGCAAAGGTCCGTCCCATTAATTCCCCAGTTAATTGTCACGTTGATAGTGTAATTTGAACTAATAATGCAACAATAAATTCCGGACAAAGAGAGTAGTTTAGTAATGCTTAAAAAGTTCAACAAGGTTGTATTTTCATGTTCAAAATTCTATGTGAAATTTACCTTGTTCTTGTAATTGTTATTAATTTTTTTTTTTTACTTTTTTAAATTCTCTATTTTTGCTTCAATTATGCTGAAAAGAGTACTTTTATCTTTCAAGAATCTTACTTTTTGTTAAAATCTATTTGGCGAATTTTCCCAATTTGAGCTTAATTACTTTATAATCTATTGCTTTTCTAAAAATTGGACCTTTGATCATTCAGGAGTGAATGCACCAACTTCTCAATCCTTTGCAAATTATGTGCTATTGGCTATTGTATATGGAGGATTATTCATTACTAAGAAAAAAGCATTAAAGGTGAGATCTTGTATAGTTATGATTTATTTTAGTGATATGATTTATTATTTGCATGCTGTAAAATACAATCAGGTATTTATGTGCTATTGGGTCTTCTTGTAGTTATGAGTTTAAGTGTTTGATCACTCGGTCCGAAATTAATAGTCATGTATGAACTATGAAGTATTATAATTTTGGAATGTTTCAAAAATGTTGTCACATTTCCAAAATCATGATTCATGAATAGTTTATGCTTAGATTTCCTCCAAATATACACCCATTTATGTAGAGTGGTGGAGAGATTTTGGATAAAAGACAACTATTGTAGAGGGTATTTTAGTGCAATTGTAGTTAATATTTGAGAATAGGAGATTTTCATAATGTGACTATTAATCAAGATTGACGAATTCTTAGGGATGACGTTCAGGAATCCGATCCTTAGTACATTTGCATCTTTAGTGAAGTGAGCCTCAAAGAATGTTGAATAAGTAAAAAGTAGGAAGAAGAAACAAGCATAAGCACTTACATCATGATATTGTACGGACTATTCGTTCTGATGCATTATTGGAGTTGAATGATATGTTCACATCTGCTGAGAATGATCTGTCACTTATATTATATGGACTTTATATATATCTTTTGTCAACTGAATTATATTTACAAATCCTAATTTGATAGCTATTTGACTATTTAAGCTGTCATTATTCTAACTTAGTCATCCTATTATCAATTGATCATATTTTGCTGTATGTATATTCTGACTGGATTGAATTGCGGCTGGTGCATGTTTATTGGTAAATTCACAAAGCATGGGAAAGCTGTTGTGAAACTGAGATGTTCTGATTGTGAGTTGATTGTTATTGAAATTAAAAGATCAAAATTTGGAATTAATTCTGTTTAAAATATGTGAATACTTGAAGTTATCTTGTTCCTTGCTTGACATTATCTTATCAAAATTTGTCTAGAGTTTAGACAAACCTTACATTGATAATTAGTATGATATCCTATCTTAGGCATAAATGAAAGGACAAAAGATATTGAAATTAGTGGAACAGAAACAGTGCTGCGTTTATCAATAAACAGTGCTGCATTTTTAGTGCTTCATAATCCTGAAGTAAAAGCGTATTTCTGTTCCTTTGATATTGTGACTGTCTCTAATGTTATGCCAACCGTGATGCTTCATAGTCCAATTTATGTTGTGTTATTGTGTAGCTTAGTGTTCAAAAATCGATGATAATGGGTTAATTAAACTTTTTTTTCTGCTTCTATAAAGTTTTTTCTTATATTTCAAGATCATGTCTTGCAGGCAAAATGGTATTACTATGTCCTTCTTGGATTGGTGGACGTGGAGGCCAATTTTTTAGGCAAGTTATTCTTTAATGGAGCTTTTTAGGCTATGTTCTGTTCACCTTATAACCACTTATTTCAAGAAAAGTAAGTTTAGATAAGTTCAGATAAGTTCAAGAAAAATAAGTGAAAATCAGGTGAATAAAACGCACCCTTAACCACACTGATTTTCTCTGGGGGTTTCAATAGTATGTTTGAGTGCCCCTTTCTCAATTTGTCCATTGTTTTCTTCTTAAGAAAATTTCAAAGCCAGTTCGAGTTTATTTGGTTTTTATAGTCATTATCAATCAATTCTTTCAAAAGCCCCTTAACCTCAGAATTACATGATTTTAATTAAGCCATCATGCTGTTTGTGAATTTGGATGCATTCTGTTTAACTGTATGTATAAATTTCTCTCCAACACTTGTTCGTGTTTTCATTTGCAGTGGTGAAGGCATATCAATATACATCCCTGACAAGTGTTATGCTTTTGGATTGTTGGACAATACCTTGTGTAATGATTCTCACTTGGCTTTTTCTGAAGACGAAGTATGGATGGAGAAAGTTTGTGGGTGTAGTTATCTGTGTTGCTGGTCTTGTCATGGTTGTTTTTTCAGATGTCCATAGAGATGAACGCAAAGGTTAGACAATACTCTTCAATTTCAGATGCCCCGTTTTAAAGATTGAAGTTATGTTATTGTTATGGATGCTGTGTTGCTGTAAAGAAATGTTTTATACAGCCAGTTAATCTTCGCTGATGAATATATTATTACGTAATGCATATTATCTAAAATATCTTCTTTTCTTTTTTAGTTTTTGCGGCTGTGTAATTTTCCATGTTGAGGTACTTTGCAATTATTGAGCTTAGCATGGCTTTCTATGAACTTTGCAAAGTAGCTGGACTGATTTTGACTGATTTTTTTACCTCCACTTTCTGGCAATTATTTGAGCAGTTAATGTGATATGTTTATTTTGTGCGCTTTAAACGGACCAAGGACACTTCAGCAAAGATGTGCAATTTTTTAATTTTCATGTTTGTCTCTCGTTGCTTCAACTGTGGTGTTTGGTTTTCCTATGACGGGTTTAGGAGAATAGAGAGGGGGTGGAAATTTTCATATGTTAAATGAAGTACCAGTAGCCCTGCTTGATTTAATTATTCCAGAATCCAGAAATTCAACTTTTATGACCAGTTATCTTTGATAGTAGTATGTCATACATGCAATCCAGTAACCATTTGATGAACTTGCTGTGAGGTGACTAGCAATATGCTGGAACTTTGTTTGCTTTCCGAGGATGCAAAATTTACTGTTTGTTGTGATGTTCATCTGTGTTTGATCTGCAAATTTACCACAATTTATTAATGAGGAGGTGCAGGTTGGTCATTGTTTTATCATTAGGCACAACATCAAACCAAGATGCCTTTGATCTAACATTCTAACCATTACATGAAATTATTATGAGATTTTATTTTGTTTTTTATTTTCTTCTTTAATCTTAGCAATAACAAGTGCTCATTAATATCTGTATACGTGTGTTTAGAGAATGGGAGCAATCCGCTGAAAGGAGACTTGCTTGTGTTTGCTGGTGCTACCCTTTATGCAGTCACCAATGTTGGCGAGGTTAGTGCTTACGTTTATGTTTTTCATGTTTATATTTGCAATTATTTTTGAAGAATTTCTATTTAATTTGCTGATGTATGTGATAGGATAGTCAATAACAGATAAAAAAAACTTCCTTGATATTGAATTGTTGAGCTTGTTTGTGAATGCTATGGATAATTCTTTGCCAGCAAGCACTCTATAGTCTATATCATCATCATGCAGACTACAGTGGCTAATTAAAGTATGTGCAGTTTTTGTTTTCCCTCTTTTTCTCAAGCATAAACGCCTACCTACAAGAACTTTTATGAATTCAAACACTGCCTACGAGATTTTGCTGAAAGAATAGGTCATATTTATAGAGAAAATTAATTGGCATCTGTTATGAGTTAATTGCATTGCTGACTCCATATACATTGCCAACACGGTGTTTTATGCAGGAATTTCTTGTAAAAAATGCAGACCAAGTTGAACTGATGGGAATGCTGGGACTATCTGGTGCAATCATTAGTGCTGTCCAAATGTATCCTCAATTTAACTTGTTTCCTTCATATCTTGCCACATCATTGTTGTTTCAGAAACTTACGGGGATACTCATAATGCCTTCATAGAGTTCTTGTATGGACTACATGAAAAATGACATGTCTTATTTGTTTCTGCATAGCCAAGCAAATCCTTGACAGATTTTCAGAAGCATACTGGAGCGCAATGAGCTCAGATCAATCCAATGGTCAGCTAAAGCGGTAAGTCCCTTACCCATGTTCTTGCATCCGATTGATAGCATGTTGCATATTCTCATAGAACATATCTATATTATTAAAGGGGAGTGGTGGTAAATGTGAGGGCTCCAAAACTTAAATCCCCATCTATCATACATTGTTATTTAAGGAAATTTAGGCAATTAATTGGGAGACTTATTTTAAAATAAGCAAGAATACTCAACAGGAAAGAACAAGGAAACATTGAAATCGATTACACAAAGTTAACATCCGCGTGTTAAGAGTTTTTTTATACTTTTTATAGGTATCTGTGCAATAGCACGGGCACATACTAGTTAATATTATCCTTTCGTATGTTGCACACTTTTCCCGAGCTTTGTTTGTGTGTGTGCACAACCAACAAAACTATATGGTTTCCCTAACAATTGACTGAAACATGTATCCAACTTTGTTAATGCCAATATTAGTTGATTTTGGTTGCCTTTGTTATTAGGTACTTCCTTTCGCTGGCTTTGCAGTTGCAATGTTTCTGTTTTACTCCTTGGTTCCTGTCTTGCTGAAGGTACGTACGTAGCTGATTGCCCTAATCTGCTAGCTTTCCCTTTGTTCAGGGACACGATACTGTCCTGTCAAACTAGAAAGAAATGGGCTATATTTACACATTGCTGAATCTACCAAACAACAATGGTATTTTCTCTGCTTTCTTTTGCAGATGAGCGGATCAACAATGCTGAATCTGTCACTGTTGACATCAGATATGTGGGCTGCTCTAATTCGAATCTTTGCCTACCGCGAAAAGGTTTGTACGTCCTCTCTTATATACGGGAGTATTACTCATTTTGCAATCTTAGCACTATAAATGACATGATAAGCCTGTTTTACTGCAGGTTGATTGGATGTTTTTTGTAGCTTTTGCGGCTGTTGCAGTTGGTCTTGTTATATACTCTTGGTATGTTAGCAAAAACTCGACTTTGACTAAAGTTTATTTTTATAATTACTTCATACAAAAACATCATATATTAAGCAAAATTCAAGACAATGTTAATATTATTGGTTATGATTCTGTAGGGGGGACAAAGTAGAGGAAAAAGTCCGTGCTCGTGCTCGTGTTCGTGCAGCTAATCAAGAAAGAGATGACAGTAAGGATCATGACCAGGAAGCTGGTGTCTCAAACAGCAGTACCTTGAGAAGAGGAGATGATTGTAACAATGAACACAAAGAAGAGGAGGCCAATTCGAGTCTCGCGCAACGATGAACACACACATTTGTTGGAGAAAATGTTCCTCTTGGAGTTTAACTTGGATCATGGATAATTGGGGTGTATACAAAATTATACTTGTATAGTTGTATAGTAATTTGTTTCATCGTACAAGAACAATCATTGTTTTTGATGAATTATATTCAATTTTATCAAAGTGGGCTCATTGAAGGTGCAAGTAGGGATTTATCAAAGTTCGTTTCTTTTTCGGTCATTTACTGTTACCGGGAGGTCAATCAAGCGGTAGATTTCTTGGTGGTGAAAGGAAGTTTTTGTCCTAATTTGTCGTTTTGGTATTCTTTCTTTTGATCCTTCCCTTTTCTTCATCATCCAAAATGATGAGTTAGGTTGGCCCTTTCAAAAGAATTGACCTGGTTTTTTCCCCTTTCGAATAATTTTTTTTAAAAAAAGTCAGTTTTTGGTTTCAATGTTGCACACGATCGTTTTTGCATTCTCAGTCCACACACAGATCTATCTTTGCAACACAAAATGGGCAGGAAAAGATTAGAATACCCTTTCACCCGCAACTTAATAGCCTTCAGAGAAAAGTATACAGATGAGATAATGCACCAAAATCTAATTTCAATATGAGCAATCAAATTAATAATGGACAAACACAAGAACAAGGCTAAAACTTCACTAGACTAATGTTAGAATCCAACCTTTCTTGTCTTGTACTTTTCTTATCCTTCCTTGTACTTTCTTTATCTAAGCTTTCTATGACTTTTCTTTTAAGTTTTTAGGCTTTAGATAAGATTATTATGTTTCTGTCAATCCAATATTCACTTAAGTTTTTAGTTAATTCAAAATAAACCTCTATGAAGGGTATGAACCAATATGTCTCACCAGAAAGTGCATTTTCTCAATTACTAGCGTTGTGGTAAGTCTTATTGATATTGTGTTGTCGCTTGTTTTTAAGCTTTCTAGACTTAACAAAGTATCCCCGAACAGATACACTTGTATCGTCGGTCCCACTTGTGACTATTGTGCGCATACTGGTGCACGATCGACGCTCACGTCCCTCTCTTGTTGCCAACAGACAAGAGCACTCCTTTCAGAAACCTTTGCTCGCTTGTGCTTCACGAGCCCTTTAAATTCTTTCCGCACAAGGCTTGCGCCCTTACTGCCCACTAGGTAAGAGCGTGCCGCACGATCCGGTGCCCAAAATATTCGGACTATGATAGTTGGTATTAGAGGCAAGGGTCAAACCTAGGCCTAGAGAGACCCTTGTAAACAGTTCAAGATGGAAGAGATCAAAGAAAGGCTAGCCTGGCTAGAGGGAAAGTAAAAAACATATATGGACCCAACTCGAGGAGATTTTCATAAAGCAAGATAGGCGAATTGACGAGCTTGAAGCTGGTGTCGAAGAATTGAAAACAGAAAGAGATTCATTGTGCGAGCATTTCAACTATGTGCAAGGGTTGGCTGATGACTCGCAAGACAAGTGCGCTACTCTAATGCGTGCTAACAGAGACACTGGTGGTGGCGATACAAGCTGAATCAAGCCACCCAAGCCTCGTACCTTAGAGGTCGATATTTTCATCTTCGACATGGAAGAATACTTCAGGATTTGCCAACTGAAGGGAGATATAATAGTGGACACAACAACAATGTATTTGGCTGATGATGTCAAACTCTGTTGGCGTTGTAAGTACGCCTACGTCCAAGCCAAGAAGGTGGTGATAGATACATGGGAAGAGTTCAAGGCAGAGCTGGTATCCCAAATTTACCCTGAAAACACAGTAGCTAGCGCAAGGCCTTAATACAAGGCCCATGGCCTGCAGGCCCCCGCGTGCGTTGTGTCATTGTGTGTGCGCGGATTGTGCGTGGTCGGCCTTGGCCTTGTGTCTCGGTCGATCACCACTCGACTTGTATAAGGTTTATTATACTAAACCTAATATTTTTTACACATGCACAAGACACAACAAAAACCCTAATTCTCTGTGTGCCTCCAAGTGAGAAAGAACTAAGTTCCCCCATAACCAAAAATACCTTAAGAAAGTTCTAAGCTAACGGATTCAATGCGGAACTGAATGTGTCGGTGGACTATTGATAGGCTGTCGTACACCCGTCAAAAATAAAATCCTAACGAAACCTCCTAACAATGTAGTAGGGTAAGCAGGGTCGAATCCACAGAGAGATGGCTATTTAAATCTAGCTTCCAAGGTATGGCGAAACTAACAATGTCACGAAATTTAGGATTCAATGTTTAAACTAAAATAAATAGAAAAATAAACTAAAAGATCTAGGGCAACGGTTCACCATGTTCATAGTTCAGAATCAATCAAAACATCATCAACAACTCAAATATTCAAATTATCTAGAGCACAAGTTAATCCTACGGTCGGGTCTTAACACTCTCAATTCAACATATGCAGTTCGATCGCTAACATAATCAGAATTGCTAGTTGTAGGTAAGCCTCTAAAATTCGATCTTTCGATTCTAAATCCTATTAGCATGATTTAATCAAACAATTGATCAGATTGCAAAGATTAACAATATAAACCTAATCAACTAGAAATATCAATGAATAATCAAACCATCAACAATAATAATAAGGATTCATAATATAAACATGGATTCCCAAACCCTAGAAAAGAAACTACTCAATCATGAAACGAACAATGAAAATCAAATCTAAGAATGAAAACATAATTAAAAGCAATAAATAAAATAAAAACGAAAATCAATAATACCTCAAAGAATTACATTAATGGAGTTTGTAGAAAAACTATGGTTCATGAAAAAGAAAAGAGAGAAAAAAAACGTGAGAGAGGAGTTCCAAGAGAATTAAAACCTAAAGGAAATAAAAGCATGAGGGATAAAAGCATTCCCTTGAAGTATTTATATGCTTCTCAAATTCTAAACAAAATAGGAAAAAATAACAATTACATAAGCTAAGATTTAATTGGACGATCACGAAGACCAAAACACGCGCGGAAATCACTTGGGCGCAGAAACCAGCGGGCCCGCTGGTTGGTCGCTGGTTTTCGCGCCCAAGGAGGAGAGTTGGGCCTGCGTTTTGGGCCGTAGGCGAATCGGATAGTCGAGCCATCTTGTTTATGTCATAACTCTTGTTCTACAATGCCTATAAGGACGTGTGACCTGTCGTTGGAAAGCTCTTGAAGTCTACTTTCTAGCCCAATCAAATTCGTCTCATTCCGACATGTAGAACTTGAGATATCATCAAAAGAGTGAACGCTTGTCCGTTTTGATGCTTAGAAAAATAGCGTTTAGCTTCGTTGTTGACTCAAAATTATCCCTAGAGACATGCAATGATCCTCGAGTCAACATTCCATCCGTTCATCATCCAAATCAACTCATAACACTCCGAAAGCATCCAAATGACCGTAAAATCACCTGAAACATTAAGAAAACACAAACGGGGCGTAATAGAGTACGACAACGATAACTTATGCAAATGTGATCCTAAATGCAACTAAAATGATATAAATGCCTATTAATGCAACCTAAATGCGCCTAAAATACCCTATACAAATATGACTCATCAAATTCCCCCAAGCTAGACTGTTGCTTGTCCCCAAGCAACACTAAACCAAAGATAGAGAAACGAGACGCACATGACTTTCATAAAACCATGGTAAGACCAACCTAACTCTCGAGCAAACAATCAAACAGAGTTATTGAGACGGAAATCTAGCTCAGATACAAATAGAACCACAAAGCATCGTGATCCACAATCGAAACAACCAAGCTTAGCCACAAACTATTCTCAATCAAGCTAGTCGTCGCCGCATACCTTGTAGAATATAAATATATGATGCAACATGGGGTAAGATGACAATAGCAAGAAACGATTTTCATTCAATCACAAAACAAACATGCCGATCAAGAGGTCTTTATAATAAGCTTGTAATGGGGCTAGGTGAAAAGGAAGGGTAGGGTATAATTTGGGAAAAAGTGAGAGTAAGGTCCAACTTGGGGAGCAAATGTGAACTATATGCGTCGGCGTGATAATGCCGCAAATCCAACTCCATCGAACCATGAAACCCGAACAATCAACCAAGTTATAACCAAGGGAAAAACATAATATAATGTCAATGATCTTTCTTCATTCCCCTTTCCCAGCTTTCAGACTACATACAAAAACGAAACATATTTTTTTGATTTTTCTCTCTTTTTTTTTTCTTTTTTTTTTCTATTTTTTTTCTTCTTTTTTTCTTCTTTTTTTTCTTTTTTTTCTTTTTTTTATTTATTTATTTTGGTATGAAAATGAAACTAGATAATGAAATCGAAAGTACATAATAAATCTAATGCTAACTGTTACAAGCTTGGGTGCCAACAATAATATACACCATTTCCGAACCACAAATCCAAACATAGCCTCGAACCACGAACTATTGGCTTAGTGTGCCAATCAATCAACATCAATGAAACCATTACGAACACCGAAGCTCCCCCAAGCTAGATTCGGGACAAGTAACCAACGGGGCTAATAGGGCTCAATTTTGTGGAGTTAAAACAATAAACAGACAAGGCTACAACATGGGTATGAAAGGCAGGAACTGATGTTTCTAAATTCGTCTGAAGGCTTCCTAAGAGAATGGCCTCTGTCATACGCGGCATGCGTGAGTTGCAACTAAACTACTAATGAATCTCAAGCCAAAATCATACGATAACAAGTCACATCAATCACACAAACACATAGTAAGGTGACCTGCAAGATAATTGGCTAGCTATTCTTGACACGAGACCAACATCTTACCGCATACCATTCAATTGGTTCACACAATGCCAAGCAGTTATCAATGTATAGCATGACCGACTGAATTTCAGAATCATAACTAAGTTCAAAAGAAGTTCAAGAGAGTCAAATAAAGCCCGAACATAGTTTGAAAGTCAATTGCACAATGCAGGGTATAAAGACATATGAATGCAAGTAAGAATGCAACTAAATTGAACAATAACACTAGGAAAGCAGTACATTTTTTTTCGTTGCACGTAAACTCCCACCCCTAATGGATGGTACAAAGCGTACAACACCTAAACAAAACAATAAAACTATACTAGAAAGCAACAAAGATAGATATCCCTCCCCCAAGCTAAGCAAAACACAGTGCCCTCACTGTGAAAATAGCAACAATATAACTCAAACAAGGGAGAGGGATGGAAAGTGCTCACTCGTGATGAGGCTCGTCTGCCGAGGATGACTCGGTAGAACTGTCGACAATAGAAGCAGTGTGGCCAGAAGCTTCAAACTGACGACGCAAAGAACCATTATCCATAGATGTGGTGGATTTGGGTGATAGCTAGTGGGTTTAGTTGTTTTCATGATACAACAACCACGATTTAAAATACTCCAATCAACCAAGATGGTGCATAATTCAAGATTCCACGATCAATCCCAACAAGCAATCCAAGCAATGACAATATTCGCCCAATGCTAATAATTCAAACTCAACAACCAACAAACGTTAACCAATCTCAACAAATAATTCATATAATATTCACAACAACGACAACCATTTGAATTCAACAACCAATATTGTAATCAAAATTTCAATTTTCTTTTCAAAAAATGATTCAAGTGAATAAACTTTAGAAAAATTAAAATTTTAATATCTTGTATGCATCGCAAAGACCATAATTTAGTTGCGAACTCACGTGAATTCCGCAAACGAGCCACAATACTACACAATTTGTCAATGCCCACAAAGAATCAAAAACCCCCAAATTGATTTCAAAAGTTAGGGTTTAAAATTCAAAAACAAAATAATGGTGAATATGGGAGATTGGAGAGGATTAGAGGAGGAGGGAAGGTGGCAGATGCGGGCTGGTGGTGCGGCGCGCCGACCACCGAATTGCAGGCGGCCGGCGGCGGTGGTCTGGTGTGGCTGGAAAGAAGGTGGTTCGCGAAGGGAAGGTGGGTGAGGAAGGAGAATGCGCGAGTGGAGGTGAATGGCTGGGCGTGCGCGAGTGAGGGAGAAGTGGTGGCGCTGTCCGCCGGTGGTGAAGGTGGAGAGCCGGCGTAACTGCTGGTTGGTGAAGACGGGGATGGTGGCAGGAGGGAGTTTGGCGGTGGGGTGCTGTCGGTGCGGCGGATGGGCGAGGAGAGAAGGCGAGGGCGTCGTGGGTGATGGAAGGTGGTTGGTTGGTGCTTCTCCGACCACCGGTGTAGCGCCGCCGGCAGTTCGCTGATGGTGGGGAGAAGTTGACGGCGAGTAATGGTGGTGCGGTTCACTGATGTTGGAGAAGGCTGAGGGAGGTAGTAGGTGATGAAAGACTGAGTTTTTTTTTTTTTTTTTTTGAATTTGGTTGGGAGGGAAATCCAGCTAGGGCGCTGGTCCGCCAGCGGGTGTGGCAGTAAGTGCAAGTTTTGGGTGCTAACAAGCCAGCGGGCCCGCTGCCTACCCGCTGGAAAACGCGCACACGAGCAGCGACTGAGCCAACGAGGGGGCTGGTTAGCGCGTGTGTTGGGGCGAGTTGCTAAGGCTTGTCGATGCATCAAAATTCTAGGAATTAACTTGATCGTGCACCTACACATCCTAAAAAAAATCAAGCACCACTAAACTCAAAAATTAGAATTGTTAATAAAAATTAAACACACAAAAATAAATAAATTAATACGATTAAAGAAAAATTAATCTAAAAATGAAATAAAAATATGAATTCAAGCGAACTCAAAGGAAAAAAATCGTTAGTAAAATTAAACGCAAAATAAATAAATAAATACGATTAACGAAAACTAATCTAAAAAGGAAATTATGAATTCAAGTGAACTCAAAGGAAAATATTTTTGTGCTTTTGTTGTTTTTTTTTTTCTCCAATAAATTAACCAAATAAAAATAAAATGGAAATAGATAAAGAAAATTGAAATGAGGGAAAGATAGGAATCGGGTTGCCTCCCGATAAGCGCTCGTTTTAAGTCATTAGCTTGACTCCACTCAAATTGTTAATCAGAAGAATCCAACGCCTTGAGTAATTTATCAAATGCCCCTGCAAACATGTCATTGAGCACTGCGTATGGCTTGAGTAAAACCAAATTCATCCTCGCATATAGGGTATTAGATAAATAAACAGAAAAAATAAAACCAAAAGAAAAAGAATCAGAAGTAGAGGAAAAATCAAAAGAAAAAGAAAAAGGAGAATATTTACAACTTCCCTCTAATTGCTCCTCGGGCAATGTAAACGTTTTAGAATGAGCATCAAGGTCGGCAAGGTCAAATGTATCATGGAATGGAGACCTATTGATAAAGTGCGAAAGACTTAACATGGGGGATGTAGGAAAAAGATCAAGCCTCCGCGAGAACGGGACATAGGCGGAAGGAGATATAGGCTCAACATTGATGCTTTTACCTATAATTCCACCCTCGTGAACAAACTCGTCACTAAAATCGTCAACCAAAAGTTTCGCAACCAACGGTTTCTCAACCATCGATTCTACAACCATTAGTGATTCTTCATCCTCCAAAGTCTCCGTTATATCCAACTTTTCCTCATCAGTACCAAAAGCCAAATGATAACCTTCCTCTAATGAACTAAGATTCTCAAAAAATCCACCATCATCATCATCATCATCATTATAAAGGATTTTCATGTCATAATAAGATGGTTCGAGTTGGAAATTTTGCGTATTAAATCGAAGGAAAGGGTTGACAGTTCTAACATATGACTCGCTATAGGGACAAAGAGAAGTATCATGGTCATGACAATGACACCAAGAACAATAATACGGGGGAGGGGTGTGAGTTTGAGGAATAGGAAAAGAGAAATTTTGCAGAGTAGGTTCAACAAGCATTGTCATCTCCCACTCATATGTATCCCTAGCTAATTGCTCAATCAAATCCCAACACTCTTCTGGAGTCTTCTCCACAAATATATAACTACTCATGGAATCCAACAACAATCTTGTATCTTCATTCAATCCCTCATAAATCACCATACATAGTTCCCATTGTTCAAAAATATGATTTGGACCAAGAAAATCTCCGAGTCTATAATAATACCTCCAAAACACTTCATTCTCGAATTGAGGAAAACAAATAGAAGCCATGTGTATTTTTTTTAAAAAAAGGAATTCTATACACAAACCAAAAAACTATATACAACGTAGCCTCACCAAAAATAAAAGCTAAAAAGAAAAATAAAACCGTCTCCCCGGCAACGGCGCCAAAATTTGATAGGCTGTCGTACACCCGTCAAAAATAAAATCCTAACGAAACCTCCTAACAATGTAGTAGGGTAAGCAGGGTCGAATCCACAGAGAGATGACTATTTAAATCTAGCTTCCAAGGTATGGCGAAACTAACAATGTCACGAAATTTAGGATTCAATGTTTAAACTAAAATAAATAGAAAAATAAACTAAAAGATCTAGGGCAACGGTTCACCATGTTCATAGTTCAGAATCAATCAAAACATCATCAACAACTCAAATATTCAAATTATCTAGAGCACAAGTTAATCCTACGGTCGGGTCTTAACACTCTCAATTCAACATATGCAGTACGATCGCTAACATAATCAGAATTGCTAGTTGTAGGTAAGCCTCTAAAATTCGATCTTTCGATTCTAAATCCTATTAGCATGATTTAATCAAACAATTGATCAGATTGCAAAGATTAACAATATAAACCTAATCAACTAGAAATATCAATGAATAATCAAACCATCAACAATAATAATAAGGATTCATAATATAAACATGGATTCCCAAACCCTAGAAAAGAAACTACTCAATCATGAAACGAACAATGAAAATCAAATCTAAGAATGAAAACATAATTAAAAGCAATAAATAAAATAAAAACGAAAATCAATAATACCTCAAAGAATTACATTAATGGAGTTTGTAGAAAAACTATGGTTCATGAAAAAGAAAAGAGAGAAAAAAAACGTGAGAGAGGAGTTCCAAGAGAATTAAAACCTAAAGGAAATAAAAGCATGAGGGATAAAAGCATTCCCTTGAAGTATTTATATGCTTCTCAAATTCTAAACAAAATAGGAAAAAATAACAATTACATAAGCTAAGATTTAATTGGACGATCACGAAGACCAAAACACGCGCGGAAATCACTTGGGCGCAGAAACCAGCGGGCCCGCTGGTTGGTCGCTGGTTTTCGCGCCCAAGGAGGAGAGTTGGGCCTGCGTTTTGGGCCGTAGGCGAATCGGATAGTCGAGCCATCTTGTTTATGTCATAACTCTTGTTCTACAATGCCTATAAGGACGTGTGACCTGTCGTTGGAAAGCTCTTGAAGTCTACTTTCTAGCCCAATCAAATTCGTCTCATTCCGACATGTAGAACTTGAGATATCATCAAAAGAGTGAACGCTTGTCCGTTTTGATGCTTAGAAAAATAGCGTTTAGCTTCGTTGTTGACTCAAAATTATCCCTAGAGACATGCAATGATCCTCGAGTCAACATTCCATCCGTTCATCATCCAAATCAACTCATAACACTCCGAAAGCATCCAAATGACCGTAAAATCACCTGAAACATTAAGAAAACACAAACGGGGCGTAATAGAGTACGACAACGATAACTTATGCAAATGTGATCCTAAATGCAACTAAAATGATATAAATGCCTATTAATGCAACCTAAATGCGCCTAAAATACCCTATACAAATATGACTCATCAACTATTGTAGAGGAACTACGATTGGAGTTCTTGTTCGTGTTCCTGATGCTAGTGGGAGTACACGCATCAACAAGTATGTATCATTTAATTCATGCTTTAATTTACATGGATCTTGATTTCGGGATTGTTTATCCGCTTTGATAATTAAATTAGCATAAATCCCAACAAATACGAGTATAAACTTTATACATTTATGCATGGGAGACTTATTAAAAGAGATTTTTTAACAAGTGCACAAGAATGCAAACAAGTAATAACCATTGTTAAAATGGTAGAATATACAATTATATGCCAATTAATCTACCAATACATTAATTATGTAGGATATACAATTATATGCTAATTAATCTACCAATACATTAATTATGTAGGATATACAATTATATGCCAATTAATCTACCAATACATTAATTAACATATTGTAAAACACTCGTTTAAAATTTTGAATAATACCGAGAATTGAGTGGGGAGTCAAGAGAGAAACATCGATCGACAATCATGGAAATTATACTTAAGGTTATCATCAAAACCGAGATTCCACTTCGAATCGGAATGAACTCTTAGAATCGAATCGTATACGAACAAGTATAGTCAATATTTTATTCTCAAATTTCATTTAAAGTGCTTATATTATAGGTGAATTTTTTTATTACTGAAATATATTGTTGATTAATAGCTAAATAAGCAATAATTAACAATATTTATCTATTAATAATTTTCTCATCATGATTCAAAATTTATGAGGTTTTTGCTAGTCAAGAAAAAAGTGTAGAATCGTAAATCGAATCTTAAGACCAAATTTGAATCGTAGAATCGTAAGATTCTACGATTTAAATCACGATTTAAATAACCATCTACACTTATAAGAATGTTACTATTAATCAGTAGTGAGCAACGTATAATTAAATCAAAACATTAAATAATCACTTTTTGAAATTTTGGATTTACATAAAAGAGGATTTTAAAAATATTCAATCTGATTTTTGACATTTGGATTTTGGATCGAAATATCTTATTTTCTGGATCAAACTTAGATCAAATTTTACAAGATCTGAAATTCTGATAAAAAACAAAGAAATACTTTGGTTTTGATATAGAGAATTGAAAAGATTTGGTTTTGATATAGAGAATTGAAAAGAAGAACCCTCAGATAGTAGATCTTGTCTTTGGTCAACGAGTAGAACTACGAGACTTTGAATTGAAATTTGTATTAATTTGATTGATTGAATTTATTATTGAAAATAAGTCTAATCTAGTCATCTTAAAAGTTTTTCGATGGTTTTCATAGATATTTCAAGGGGTTTATGGATGACTGTCAATGAAATGAACGTTGAATGAAAGGGATAATATTTACAAGCTAAGGGAAATAGAAAAATAGCAATTTTGGAAGCAAGTCCAACGTAATATACGTTGCGGATAACGCCTACAGTTGGCATGAATATTGTGCTAAGACCCGCGCTGACGCTAGGTCTGGGCACAATCGTCGTTTTATCAAATGCCCCTCTTGGTTTATTGCTAGAGCATTGCGTTTATTTTTAAACTTTATTAAATACGAGTACAAACTTAATACATTTATGCACGAGAGACTTATGAAAAGAGATTTTCTAACAAGTGCACAAGCATGCAAACAAGTAATAGCCATTGTTAACAAATGTAGGACACACAATTATAAGCCAATTATTCTACCAATGCATTAATTAACATATTCTAAAACACTCGTATAAAATTTTGAATAATATCGAGAATTGAGTAGGGAGTCAAGAGAGAAACATCGATAAAAAATCACAAAAATTATACTTCAATATATAAGAATGTTACTATTAATCAATGGTGATCATCATATAATTAATTCAAAATATATATGAAGTATTTAATTTATTTGAATCTTCTTAACATTTGATAGCATAAGATCAACATACTTGGTTACAATAACATATGTATTCATCACTCCCCGTTGGAGTTTCGACGCATATTCCCCTTGCATGGTTTCTTTCTTCATAGCATTTTTTCCCACAGTCGGTAAGAGTGCAATTTTTGTACTCACTATAAGGAGTTGAGCATATCCTTTGTGCACTAATAACCATCATTGCTGCAAAAAGAAATAAAGAATAAAACATTATTAATAAAGAATTGCGAAGATTTTTTTTATAGGGAAATAATGTGAGCTAGTATATTAATTCAAGGACTATATATCCATAATTACACATGGAACAACCTCTCTGGGGCAAATGATTTTGACTTGGAAAAAAACTATCTTCCCAAGATGTTGCGATACATAATAGACATCCCTTAACATGTGACCAACAAACATACTTAAAATAAATGCAACAAGAAACGAACTCAAGATATTTGAAATAAGTAGCGGAAAATTAACCGGAAATTGATAATCAGTTAATCATAACTTGATAATCTGACTCCAACCAGAAATTAACGAATGAATAAAATGTTGTAATTAACGATCCTTCATAAGGTAGTAGCCGTATAACTAATTAAGGCAAATTCTTATTACGTGCAAAAGACATAAATGATAATTTCTACTTCGCCAAACCAAGTATTACGAGTACAATGGTTAAACAAGTAACAAAACTAATAAAAGTGAAAAAATAAAATCATTAATTAAAACTTTAATAAAAAAGGTGTGAAGCGTATAAACCTGAGAAAATTAGGACCAAAATTAAAGCATTTGTTGCAAATAGTTTAACCATTATTTTGGAGATATACACGTAGTATGTGTGTAAGATAATGAAGGAAAAAAAATTGTAAGCTCGTTGGTCTTTAAGTGATAGATGTGTGAGTTGGAGTACTCTATTTATATATAAAGGTTGATGTTGTGTGATCTTTAATTTTAGAAACAATTATTTTGTATATTTAATTTTAAGGGATTTTTTTTATAATATCTTTAGTTTTTTTTGGTATAATTAACATAGATCTTGTATTTATTGGAACGAAAGTAAATCTTTTGTGCATGCAGTGTATTTATAGGCGTATCTGTATTTATGAGAAGATATATTACTAAAAAAGAGAAGATATATTTCTAAAAGGAGAAGATATACAAGTATAAGAATGATTTTCCTCAAAATTGTAGAAACGAAAACTTATTCATGCATGCTTTTAAGAATCCGTCTATTCACATAAGGGTTTGATAGAAATTTTGAAGTGAGTATTTATAGAAGGAAGCTTTATACGTACTATGCAGCGGCAAAGCCAAGACTTATACAAATAGTATGGAGTATTTATTTTTACAAATATTATTTTAAATAAGCAAATAAATTAGAAATACTACCAGTACTACGGCTCTGTTCTGTTCGACTTTTTTTGGCTTATTTCAGACAAAATTAGTTCAGATAAGTTCAGAAAAAATAAGTTTTTCAGACATTTTCAGAGATAAAATAAGATTATTTTAGACAGAATAAGTTTTTTTCAGATAAAATAACTTCAGATAAGTTAGGTTCAGTTCAGTTAAGTTCAAATAAGTTCAGATAATATGAGTTCAGTCAAACTAAGTCGAATAGAACGGAGCTTACGTATATTTTAATGAGTACTCTGTACCCTTAAAAAAAATGCTTTGTACTACTACGTATTTCACAAAAAAAAAATCCAAATAACACCTTGTTTGCCAAAAACTATTCTAATATATTATTAAAAAGTGTTGTTAAGAAAGTATACGTGCACCCCTATCCATTAGAACCATGCCACAACATTTTTAATGATTTACAATGCTTATTATAGAGTTTGAACCCAAGACCACATGGAAATAAGGTTAAAGTTTTACCGTCTTAGCTATCTATTACTTGTGCTTTCATACTTAACTCAAATATATCTAACTTGGTTAGGAAGATATTTATTTTGAGATTTGACATGAGCTCTTTAATTGTTTGCTAATTTTCATAATGTAGTACAAATTTTAACACTCGAGTAATGGAAAAATGTAATATTCAAAGTATCAATTAAAAAAATTCAAAATAAAAACCTGGATATTGCCCGACCCACAAAATAGTTATATTTATGTAAAGTACTTTATCAATGGCCTAAGTTTCGCAGTTAATTTCAATGGAATTAAACCCTAACCTCCATCGACTATTTTTAAAGGGGCTCCATCAATTTTTATCGGTGAAACACTCAAATTCTAATTTTGTGTTTATATTTCTTGCTTTATGAGTTTTTTTTTTCTGCACTAACGATTACTTATGCAAATAATCGTAGCGTTTCTCCATCGAAAGATATGAATTTTTTTCTTCTCCTCGCGGGAGACTTTTCTTTTGTTTTCTAATATATAGAATCGTAAATCTGAAGGACTACCGTAAAATTACTTTGTTCGTAAAAATTTATATGGGATCGCAAACGTATCAATTTTACGAATACTTTCAGATGAATCAGGTGAAAATTACTCTCCCGACTACAACTACAAATTGTTGTATTGACTCTCTAATGTGTATCCCAGTGATACATGCAAGATCTCCTTGATGATAATAATTGTTATGAAGAAAACATTTGTTTGATACAATTTACTATGTGTGTTTTTCAAAAGTCAGATTTCCCTTTGTAGATGTTGTATAATTTTTCATTAATGAATTGGTTTTATATATTATAAAATAATATAAAAAGTGCAATGGGGTTATGACTATATAAAGAAATAAAATCGGCACTAAATGATTGTAAAATTATACTTTAAGGACTTGGTTTAGTTCACGCGATGAGTGCAGACATTTTCAAAAATAACCATGCTTAGGTCGCAATAATTTCTTTGAAGTTATGTCTTCAAATCGCGATTTAAATAACAATGCTTCAATATATAAGAATGTTACTATTAATCAATGGTGAGCACGTATAATTAATTCAAAATATATATGAAGTAATTAAATTATTTGAATCTTCTTAACATTTGATAGCATAAGATCAACACAACTGGTTACAATAACAAATGTATTCATCACTCCCCGTTGGAGTTTCGACGCATATTCCCCTTGCATGGTTTCTTTCTTCATAGCATTTTTTCCCACAGTCGGTAAGAGTGCAGTTTTTGTACTCACTATAAGGAGTTGGGCATATCCTTTGTGCACTAATAACCATCATTGCTGCAAAGAAAATAAAGAATAAAACATTAATAAATAATTACGAAGATTTTATTTTTATTTTTTATAGGGGACTAATATGATATAGTATATTAATTCAAGGACTATATATCCATAATTACACATGGAACAACCTCTGTGTGCCAATGATTTTGACTTGAAAAAAAATCATCTTCACAAGGTGTTACGATACATAATAGACATCCCTTAACATGTGACCAACAAACATACTTAAAATAAATGCAACAAGAAACAAACTCTAGATTTTTGAAATAAGTAGCACCGCGACTAATCACAACTTGATAATCCGACTCCAATCGAAAATTAAAGAATGAATAAAATACTGTATTAAAGATCGATCCTATAAGGTAGTAACAGTATAACTAATTAAGGAAAATTCTTATTACGTGCAAAAGACATAAGTGATAACTTCTAATTCGCCAAACCAAGTATTACCAGTACAATAGTTAAACAAGTAACAAAAAACTAATAAAAGTAAAAAAAAAATCATTAATTAAAACATTTATTTAAAAAGGTGCGAGGAGTATAAACCTGAGAAAATGAGGGCCAAAATTAAGGCATTTGTTGCAAATAGTTTAGCCATTTTTTGGGAGATATATACGTAGTATATGTAGTATGTGTGTAAGATAATGAAGGAAAAAAGTTGTAAGCTCGTTGGTTTTATGAGTGATAGATGTGTGAGTTGAAGTACTCTATTTATATATAAAAGTTGATGTTGTGTGATCTTTAGTTTTAGAAACAATTATTTCGTATATTTTTATTTTAAGGGAAGATTTTTTTTATAATATATTTGGTTTTTTTAGTGTAATTAACGTAGATCTTGTATTTATTGGAACGCAAATAAATCTTCTCCGCATGTAGCGTGTTTACAGGTGTATCTGTATTTAAGAAAATATATATTTCTAAAAAGGAGAAGAGATACAAGTATAAGAATGATTTTCCTCAAAATTGTAGAAACGAAAACTTATTCATGCATGTATTTAAGAATACGTCTACTCACATAAAGGTTTGATGAAAATTATAAAGTGAGTATTTATAAAAGGAAGCTTTATACGCACTATACAACGGCAAAGCCAAGACTTATACATTAGTATGGAGTATTTATTTTTACAAATATTATTCTAAATAAGAAAATAAATTAGAAATACTACCAGTACTACGTATATTTTAATGGATACTCTCTACTCCTTTCAAAAATGCTCTGTACTACTACGTATTTCACCCAAAAAAAATCTAAATAACACCTTGTTTACCAAAAATTATTCTAATATATTAAATAATTAAAAAGTGTTGTTCAGAAAGTATATGTGCACCCCTATCCATTAGGAACATGCCACATCATCAACTCAATTGCAAACATTTTTAATGATTATAAAATGCTTATTGTTGAGTTTGAACTCAAGACCACCAAGACATGAGGTTAAAGTTTTACCATCTTAGCAATCTATTACTTGTGGTTTCATACTTAACTCAAATATATCTAACTTGGTTAGGTAGATATTTATTTTGAGCTTTTGACATAAGCTCTTTTACTGTTTGCTAATTTTCATAATGTAGTATAAATTTTAAAACTCAAGTAATGGGCAAATGTAATATTCAAAGTAACAATAAAAAAAACATTCAAAATAAAAACCTGGACATTGTCCGACCCACAAAATAGTTATATTTATGTAAAGTACTTCATCAATGGCCTAAGTTTTGCAGTTTTTTTCAATGGAACTAAACCCTAACCCTCCATCGACGATTTTTGAAGGGGCTCCATCAATTTTATCGTTGAAAAATCCAAAATTTAATTAACTTTTCTTTTTTCCTATGGAGAGATCTTCTCTCCCTATTTCCAGGTCAAGTTAAAGCAATGCATTGGAACAAGGAGTCGCGCTGAACCAAAAGAGAGAAGAGCCACATCCACGAGGAACGAGCGTAGCCCCAAGGATTCTTTGCCTCCCTTTCGTCACCATCTCCAAGGATATACATGAATGAGGAGCTGAGCTAGATAGAAGGCGAAGGTCAAGTACATGGTCCAAGGAAGAGTTTATACAGAGGAAAAACACCCCAAATGGTTTGAAGTCGTTGCAGAAGGATTCAGAAGAGAGCTTGTACAAAGGTCAACTTCAACAACCCATAATCCTGATCTATTCAACATCTTGAGTTGAATCAAGTTGTAGGTGATAGCTTATCTCAATAGATTTTCAACAAGTGGTTACACTCCTTCGACGAGTAGAAATGGAGTTATGATGTTTCTAAGGCAAGCAGTACATCGCAGGCCACTACATGGACCATGTAGATTCCCAGGGTCGTGCTGGCAGTAGCTCTTGTAAAAACGACAATCAGGGTCGTGCAACTCTTGCACAACCCGTGTAAGACCTGAAGGACCCCGTGCAACATCTGACGGCAACCCTAGCTCTTGGGCTTTTTTTTCCCTTAGTACAAATAGAACATTACCCCTTAGTTTACATGTGTGGAGAGTGTATTAGACCCAAAATTATGTCACTGTATTTTCCTTTGGGGTTTTCACTCTCTCACCACTTTATTGCTTTGTAGTTAACTCTTAATTAGCTTAGTTTGTCTTTAGATTTCTGAATTCTTGTAGTTAGATTTTTTTCCCTTCAATTCAAGTACTTTCTTTTGCTTTCATGATCATTTTCTTCTTATCTTTCATGCATTAGCTTTAGTGATATCTGGAAGTTTACTTCATGAGTTGTGGTTGAGTTTCTTTACCCAATTTAGTATGTTCTCGGTGTTCATCATCAAGTTCATCTTTAGGTAGAGTTTCTTTACCCAACTAGAAAGTCATGTTTACATGTATGGTTTGCTTAGATCTTTTAGGTTTGAGTTATACCATGTGTGAGTAGTTTCCTTAGTTCTAATGGTTGGGTGACCCTTAGTAGAAATATGTCTTGATTATCTTTCTCTTGTGCTATTTTCGTTGCTATGAATTGTTGTGGTGATTTGGGTTTTCTTAGTAGTATGACCATCGGGATTCCCACTCCATGATTTTGTTCCTACATCCCTTGCGTGACCTTAAAGTGGTATCTAGGAGGGTTCAGGGGTATGTATGGCCTCATTATTATGAGAAGTTACTAAGTGGATTCCGAAGTGTAGTCGCCGGTGAAATTCAGGGCTAGGTAGGATTATGTGTTCACCCATGTCTTAGTTTACCCTCTTAGTGTGAAATGACCCAAGTGTCGTGCTCAATGTCTTAGGAGTCTTCTGACCACCTCTTTAGGAGAAGATGTACACTAGGAAGCGTAAGCCACACCATGACCATCGAGTGGACCGTATTTATAGGGATCCTAGGTCTTTTTTATGTTTTGTTGGGTGGATTGAGATGACTATAGTGATGTGCTTAATGTATTGGGAGTGTTCTGACTATCCGCTGGGAGAAGATTACATACTAGGAAGCGTGTCTCGCCGGTGAAAGTCGGGTGGGGATTGTATTTATAGGGTGCATAGGTCGTCTTAATGTTTCTATTTGTAGTGCAAGAGTTGTGTCTAGCCATAGCTATACTAGGTGGAATCCCTTTTTCCTAGTCCATATCTTTATTGTTGTAGTTTATCTAGTAGTTATCTAGTTTGTGCAATTGGTGACAAGTTGTGCAAACAACCAACTATTGATTGTTGTGTTCAAGTAAAGTGTGCTAGTAGCTACATGTGTCTTGCTAGTATGAAGATGCTTTACCCCCGAGAGTTCGACCCCTTACTTACCCCTTTGCTACTATACTTTGTGTAGTGCCATAGGCTGGATTGAGTCAAGGAGATTAGAAATTGTATTACTTGTGTGCTCCGAGTGTTGAACGACCGCTTGGGGTGCATTACTTATGACTATAGAAAGAAAGAAAATCGGCACTAAATGATAGTACAATTTTACTTTAAGGTAAAGGTTCACGCGATGAGTGCATACATTTTCAAAAATCTAGTGTATATGCAATCAACGTTCTAACTCTAGTTTTTACCCATATAAATGTCAATTTTTCCACGAAATATCCTCGAGGTTTCTCCTAATGCGCCATATACCCACTAAGTTTCCAAAATACACAAACTAGCCCTATTTTTTAAAAAATGCACCAAATACCCTTGGACTTAACTTGCGTTAGTGCTCCAATAGCATTAGTTTACCTTTATGTCCTTATTTATGGCGCCACTCCTCTTTTATATCTTCTTTTATCTCTCTCATAGTCTCATGTCCTTAGTTCTTCACCGTACTTCATGGAATTCCTGGACGACTATGCTGATAGTAGACCCGGGCTCATCTTCTAATCTCACCCCCAATCTTCATCAATAACCAATGATTCACCTCAAAATTCTCATGAAACAAGCTAGCCTCTAATCATCATCTCACACACTCTCTCTCCTCTAGCTTCATGGGTTCTTCCTTCCCTTTTCTCCAATATAAGTTCCTGTATTGTTAGGTGGTGGAGCATTCAGTGGCAGAGAAAAAGTCAAAGGGGTGGAAGGATCAGGGAAATTGGCATTAGGAAATTGGAGGCGTTGTCATTGAAGGTTGTGGTGGTGACGATAACAATGGAGTTAGGGAAGGGAAACTGGTGGGACACCAGAAAGTGCAGAATCCGGTGATGGCGAAACTGCCGCCATCTAACCCTAATCATATTTACATGAACATCATTCTCATTTCTCACAGCAAGATCGATAAATTGATCTAAAACCTTAATTCAACAATCGCAAGTCTCAATCAAACCCTTGAATGTTGTACAATAACCTTACAAATTTCTCAACCGCCACACTTACCCAACTAGCATCAATTAAACCAACAACTTAAACCAAAATTACTACTTCCTTGACAATTAAAACCTTAAATTTAACAAATATGATCAAGAAAAATTAAAAATAATCCCCAAAATACCCCTATATATATCCCTCCCATTAATAATATCAATTGTCATCATCAATGAAGTCGTAGTTACAATGTTACATGGTGAAGTCGACGGTGGTAGCGAGAGAGAGGAGGAGAAAAGAATGTAACAGAAACTTTAGCAATTTGGCCCGTGCAATGCACGAGAGTAACTTGAGTAATGGAAAGTGGTCGATTGGGCGTTAAATCTACAATGGTGGACAAAAGGACCGAGGGGTTGTAACTTGTAACTTGTAAGCTCGAAATATCTTAATTTTTCGGATTCGAACTTAGATCAAATTTTACCAGATCTGAAATACATATAAAAAAACAAAGAGAGACTTTGGTTTTGATATAGAGAATTGAAAATTAAGAAAAACTCTCAGCTATTATACTTTTCTTTGGTCAGTGGGTACAACTTAACTACGAGCCTTTGAGTTGAAATTTGGATTGCTTTGATTGATTGCATGATTCTAATCTACTCATCTGAAAAGTTTTTCAATTCGTGTGTTTTCTTAGATATTTCTAAGGGGTTTATGGATGACTATCAAACAAATAAACGTTGAATGAAAGGGGTTATTGTTATTTACAAGATAAATTAAAAATAGCAAACTTTTGGAAGAAAGTTAGTCCATCATAATACACATATATTTGGCATATTGTTCCAAGACCGGAGCTAACATTAAATTTCGGCATAAATCTCGGGTTCGAGCCTTGGGAATGGAAAAAATCTCAACTGGGAGGGATGCTGCCCACCGAGGTACCCATGCAAACTCCTGCGGGAGATTAGTCCACTCGCCGAAGGCGGTGGGAACTCCTCGTAGTAGAACAAAAAAAAATTCGGCATAACCGTCGTTTTTAGCAACTAACTTGCTTGGTGTATTGCTTGTCAACTTGGAGCATTACGTTTATTCTTAAACTTTATCAAGTACGAGTATAAACTTTATACATTTATGCATGGGAGACTCACTAAAAGACATTTTCTAACATGTGCATAAGTATGCAAACAAGCAATATCCATTGTAAAAATATAAGATATAAATTATACGCCAATTCATGCATCTACTAATGCATTAATTAACATATTGTAAAACACTCGTATAAATTTTAAATAATAATGAAAATTGAGTGGGGAGTTAAGAGAGGAACATCGATCAATCAATCATAGAATTTATACTTCTACATATAAGAATGTTACTATATCAAGGGTGAGCAACATATAATTAATTCAAAATATATATGAATAATTAATTTATTTGAAACTTCTTAACATTTAATAGCATAAGATCAACATAACTGGTCACAATAACATATGTATTCATGACTCCCCGTTGGAGTTTCGACGCATAATCCAGTTGCATGGTTTCTTTCTTCATAGCATTTTTTCCAACAGTCGATAAGAGTGCAGTTTTTGTACTCACTATAAGGAGTTGGACATATCTTTTGTGCATTAATAACCATCATTGCTGCAAAAAAATAAAAAATAAAAAAATAATATAATAGTGAATTATGAAGAAGAGGAGTGTGAGTTAAATTAATTCAAGGAAAAAGTATCTACAAATACATAAAGAGCAACCTCTATGTGGACACCGGTTTTTCCAAACTTGTTCGACTTGGAAAGAAACCATATTCCCATGGTTGCTACATAATAGCCACCCCTTTTAACATGTGACTAATAAACGTACAATTACAACAAGAAAATATATCTCCCAACGCGGTGTCTAGTTATTTGAAATAAGTAGCACCACAATCACAACCTGATAAACCGATTCCGAAAATTAACTCGTGATGAAAATAATGTAGTTAAATATCCTTCATAAGGTAGTATTAATACAACTAATTAAGGAAAATTCTTATTGTATGTAAAAGACATAATGCTATGTTCTAATTCGCCAGACCAAGTACTACAAGTACAATAGTTAAACAATTAGCGTACTAATGAAAGTATATAAAAAAAACTATTCATTAATTGATATTTATTCAAAAAGGTGTGTAGAGTATAAACCTGAGAAAACGAGTACCAAAACTAAGGCATTGATTGCAAATGGTCTAGCCATTTTTTTGGAGATATATATGCGTGTAAAATAGGAAGGGGAAAAAAAAATGTAAACTCGTTGGGTTTCTGCGTGATGGATGTGAATTGAAATATCAAAGTACTCTGTTTATATATAGGTGTTGATGTTGCGTGACCTTTAATTTAAGATACAATTATTTTGTATATTTTTATTTTAAGGAAATATTTTGTAAAATCTTTACTCATTTTGGTACAAAATTAATGTAGATTTCGTATTTATTGGAAAAAATATAAATCTTCTATGTACATACATGTACGTGTTTACATTTAATAGTCGTTTTTAATAGGAGATATCTTCTTAAAAGGAGAAGACATAGAATGATTTCCCTAAAAATTGTAGAAAAGGAAACTCATTCATGCTTTTCAAAACCAATTGATTGTTGTTTCAGTGGTAATTGAGACTGAACTTGGTAGGGAGAACCCGTGTTCGATCCCCCGCAAGTCCGCAACAACAATTGGGAGGGGACTGAAACCTAACCACCCAGAACTTGCCCCGAATTAGGATTAGCCCTAAGGGTTAACTGGGTGCTAACACCAAAAAAAAAAAAATTAAAAAAATTCATGCTTTTCAAAGATAGAAGTTTAGATTTACTCTGGTTGTTGAAAAAACATATGAAAATGTTTTCTACAGGCAGTCTGGTGAATATATTTTCACGTAATGCATACAGTACTATCTAGAATATCTTCTTTTCTATTTTAGTATTTGCAGCTATGTAATACCATGTTGAGGTATTTCGCAATTATTGAGCTTAGCATGTTTTCTATGAACATTTCAAAGTAACTGGACTGATTTTCTGATCTCCACTTTCTGGCAATTAATTGAGCAGTTAATGTGATATATTATACTTCCTCCATTTTTTAATAATTGCACCATCTTGGTTTTAGCACTATTCCCATATTCTTATATAGTTATTTTTTGTGATTTATATGTAAGGAAATATATATTCATGTGGGATCTTGTTAGATTCGTCTCGAAATATACTTTCAAATTATCAATTTTTTATAATTTTTTAAAATGTATAATGAGAGATATTAGTGGTTAAAATAGTGCATTGGCAAGCGTGAAATACCAGATGGTGCAATTAAAAAAAAATGGAGGAAGTATATGGTTATTTTCCTTATGCGCTTTAAAGTTTAAACGGACACTCCACGAATTGTTTTCTTAGTGAAGTGAAAACCTTGTACACTCTGCCTATGAGATTTTGCTGGAAGAATAGGTCCTATATATGATATATCTACTGCCATCAGTTACGAGTTAATTGCATTGCTGACTCCATATACATTGCCAACACGGTGTTTTATGCAGGTATTTCTTGCAAAAAATGTAGACTAAGTTGTAAACTAGATCTCATACTCTTCGTAGGTTTCATGATTTATATAGACTTCTATTTTTATCATATAGCTCAGTTATAACATAATTATACTACATACGATATTCTGTTATCCTCAATATATATACTACATGGTGCAATCATTAGTGTTGTCCAAATGTATCCTCAATTTAACTTGTTTCCTTCCTATCTTTGTCACTTCATTCGATTATACCACTACAAAAAATTGTACCATTAACGACGGGAAATTCCGTCGCTAAAGGTCATTTATCGTTGATTAATGACGGGACTTCCCGCGAACCCGTTATAAAAGGGGGTCGTCGTTAATGGAAAATCCCGTCGTCAACCCGTCGTAAAAGACATTTGCGACGGTTGTTCCCGTCTTTGTTTGGTTGTCTGCCCCGTCGCAAAAGGCTTTTGCGACGGGATATTTTACCCGTCGTAATTAGGTTGTCGTTAAAGATACAAATTCTTATAATGTAGCTGACTCGTAACTGACTGATGACCCAATTTGACAGTCCTACGTTTTTGCATTCTCAGTTCATGGTACACAAATCTCTCTTTTTTAACCTCAATAAACAGTTTGCTACTTTGCTGCCTTGCTTAGTGTGGGAACTAAACGCGGTATCCATAGAATGCTGGAAACTAATTAATGCGAACTTGGATATATGAGATAAACAAATGAGATAAATACAGAATAGGTTTTTCTCCACATTGAGATTTGGTTAAAAAAATAAAAAGAAAATTCAGCACAAGATATAATGTAACAAAAATTAACGACCACGTCAATGCTAAAATACCCGCTGAACAAACTGCAATTAGATCCGAAGATAGAGTAAGCATTACATAACTGATACGAATAGTTTTTCAAAAGAAGATCAATTTAGTCACTACTCAGTACTCACTAGTAGATATGCCAATGATATTATACTTTTCATGTCTTTGGTCAATGGGTAGAAGAACTATGAGCCTTTGAGTTGAAATTTGGATTGCTTTGATTAATTAAATTTATATATTTATTTAAAATGAGTCTAGTTTACTAATCTTAAAACTTTTTCACTTCGAGGGTTTTCTTAGATATTTCAAGGGGTTTATACCAATTGAGGTTGACATGAGCGGTTAAGGGTATCTTGCTCCTTAACCAAGCTATCGGGTTTGAGATTTGGGAATGGAAAAAATCTCAACTGGGAGGGATGCTGCCCATCGAGGTACCCATGCAAACTCCTGCGGGAGATTAGTCCACTCACCGAAAGCGGTGAGAACTCCACGAGTTATTTACAAGATACGTAGTAAATAGCAAAATAGCAAAATTTTGGAAGAACGCAAGTTAGACCTGTCAAACGGGTCGGTCGGGTCGGGTTGTAAAAAATTATTTTCGGGTTCGGGTTGAATCGGGTCGGTCACTTTCGGGTTCGGGTTTATAAATGCTTGTTCAAGACCCAGAACTTTCGGGTTCGGGTCGACCCAACGGGTTGAGAGATTTTAAAACGCGCATTATATTTTCATTAATTTAGGTAATAAATATACAAAATATGAGCAAAAATTAACAAATTTTCCTACACAAGTTTATATTTAGTCAAATTCAACCATATAATGGCGTATAATTCAAATTAAAATTATATTACACACAACAATAGTAAAAACAACCTGTTTATTATGCTTTAATTTTCTCATAATCTCATTTTTTAGTATAAATACAATGATTTTCAATCGGTCGGGTCCTAAACGGGTTCGGTCGGATTTTGACCCATTACATTTCGGGTTGCTCGGGTTCGGATAAAATCGGGTTACGGGTCACAAAATCTTGTTCAGGACCCATTATTTTCGGGTCGGGTTCGGGTCGGTTTTCGAGTCGGGTCGATTTTTGACAGGTCTAACGCTAGTCCATCATATTACACATTGCGGATAACACCTACCATTGGCATATTGTGCCAAGGCCGGCGCTAACACTAACTTTAGGCATAACCGTCGTTTTAGAAACTAGCCCCCTTGGTGTATTGCTTATGAACTTGGAGCATTACGTTTATTCTTAAATTTTATGAAATACGAGTACAAACTTTATACATTTATGCATGGGAGACTCATTAAAAGAGATTTTCATTCAAACAAATAATATCCATTGTTAAAAAATGTAAGATTTAAATTATACGCCAATTCATTACTAATGCATTAATTAACATATTGTAAAACACTTGTAGAAACTTTAAATAATATTGAAAATTGAGTGGGGAGTTAAGAGAGAAACATCGATCGATCAATCATAAAATTTATACTTCTTACATATAAGAATGTCTCTTTTAATCAAGGGTGAGCAACATATAATTAATTCAAAATATATATGAAGTAATTAATTTATTTGAAGCTTCGTAACATTTGATAGCATAAGATCAACACAACTGGTCACAATAACATACGTATTCATGACTCCCTATTGGAGTTTCGACACATAATCCGATTGCTTGATTTCTTTCTTTATAGCATTTATTCCTACAATCGTAAAGAGTGCAGTTTTTGTACTCACTATAAGGAGTTGGACATATCCTTTGTGCACTAATAACCATCATTGCTGCAAAAAAAATAATAACAAAAAGTATTAATAGTAAATTACGAAGTGGAGGAGTGCGATCTAGTACATTAATTCAAGGACATTATCCATAAGTAAATAAGGAGCGGCCTCTCTATGGACACCGATTTTTCCAAACTTGTTCGACTCGGAAAGAAACAATATTTCCATGGTGTTGGGCTACATAATAGCCATCTCTTTTAACATGTGACTAATAAATGTATTGAAATATATAAGTACAACAAGAAAATAACTCGGTGTCGAGTTATTTGAAATAAGTAGCACCACGATCACAACCTAATAATTCGATTCTGAAAATTAACTCGTGAAGAAAATAATGTTGTTAAATATCCTTCAGTAATAATACAACAACTAAGGAAAATTCTTATTATGTGTAAAAGACATAATGTTATGTTCTAATTCGCCAGACCAAGTACCACGAGTATAATAGTTAAACAAGTAGCGTAGCTAATGAAAGTATATATAAAAAAATCATTAATTGAAATATTTATTCAAAAAGGTGTAGAGTATAAACCTGAGAAAACGAGTACCAAAATTAAGGCATCGGTTGCAAATAGTCTAGCCATTCTTTTGGAGAGATATATGCGTGTAAAATAATGAAGGGGAAAAAAAATGTAAACTCGTTGGGTTTCTGCGTGATGGATGTGAATTGAAATATTGAAGTACTCTATTTATATATAGGTGTTGATGTTGTGTGATCTTTAATTTATTTTTTACGCAAAAATAGGAAATATATTACGAGGTAATAAGAGCCTTTTAATAAGACCCTCTTAAATCTTAATATGTTGTGTGATCTTCAATTTTAGATACAATTATTTTGTATATTTTTATTTTAAGGGAAGTATTTTGTAAAATCTTTACTTTTTTGGTATATAATTAATGTAGATTTTGTATTTATTGGAAAGAATATAAATCTTCCGTGTTTACATGCCTATCTATACCTAGTATTTAAAAAGGAACACCATAAATTATTAGAATCCATGTGTCATCTCATTATTAGAAGACATGTGACATCTCTCCTTTCATCCATCATTTTATTTTGTTTTTTTTAAACTTTTCTTTATTGTTTCTATGATTTACAACTTCTAATGCCTCTTTCACTTCATTTTCCTTATTCAACATCAAGTTATTAATATCTAATATACTCATTAGTCTCTTCCACTCCACCCCTTTAACATCCAATATTTATTCAACATATAATTTTTATATTTTTCCAACCTTCAAATTACACTTCGATCTATTTAATTAATATATTACCAAAAATCACAAGTACTCACTAATTAAAACTTCAAAAGACATCTGAACAACCACTATACAATTGCCCGTTCTATGAACGGGCTCAAAAGCTAGTTCGCATTTATGAACATGGCTTATTTATAGAATTGCTGACTCCATATACATTGCCAAGTGCCAACAAGGTGTTTTATGCAGGAATATGTACCTAGTATTTGAAACTCAAACCATACTGACATGTGTGACATGTGTCCACCTCCCCATCATCTCTATTTTTTTCATTTTTTTAATTTTTTTAATTGACTCATTAAAATATTATTCAATATTAGTACTTGTATTACAATTGTGGCAACTCAAAAGACAACTTTGAATATGAAAACAACAAACAACTCAAAAGTCACCCAGAACATAAAACATAGATTTAAAAAACCACAAATCAATAAGCATTAGTACTTACAACTTAATAATTTTTTAAATTCTTAACTCCGGAAAATAATAAGAGTGTTATCAATCTCTCATCTCCCTTGCCCTATAAATAAATTTGACTACCAATTATTTTTGGTTATATCATTCGCACGATCAACTAATCAACATACATTTTCAGAGGTAATACGCCTTTATTTTTTGTATTTTCTATCTTTTCAATGACTATTTTTTTTTCCGGTACCTTTTTCAATGATTATATCTTAATTTTTCCATTTATTTTTATTATTTGATTAATGACCATTTTCTTTGCCATGTTAGAAGAAATTATACTGAATATCACGTTTCCACTAGAGTTGATTGTTACTCCTGAATTTTGTTTAGGGTGAATTTTGTTTAACCTTAAAGTAGAAAAGGAGTAATAAACATAAAGTGCATGTTTCTATTTATTTATATCTTACACTAACCAAATATTTGTGAATGTACCATAAAAAGATATTTTATGATATCTAAAAATTGTAGGTCTAGGGATGAGAGTTTTCACACATTATATATATATATATAATGCTTGTGTACATTGCACGGGTCAAAATGCTAGTTGCTTTTAAAAAATGCAGACCAAGTTGAACTCATGGGTATCTAGGACTATCCGGTGCAGTCATTTGTGTTGTCCAAATGTATCCTCAATGTAGTTTGTTTGATTCATATCTCGCCACATACATCATTGTTATTTGATACTTAAACTATGTGCATCTTTGACCTTTGGTCAAGTGTGAAATAATTTCTCTTCCATTGTTCTTCTTCTTACACCTTATTTCCCACTAATTTGACATATCTTTCACTCAAACACTTATTTTTCTTCCACAATTATGACTCAAGGTCACCATCTTTTTTCACTTACTTTTTACATATATAAACTGTTTTAACAAAATAAAAAAGGAAAAATTACTTTTAATAATCCAACCTTTTGACGATTTTCCATTAATAATTCAACATTTGGATTATTATCTAATAATCCAACCTTTGCACCCCATTAACTTTTATTGCACCCAACCGGTCACCAACCCAATACATCAGGTAACCTATACACGTGTCATACAGCCATTTGTCATAATTTATTTTATTTTTTAAATTAATAATTTATTTTCTTTTTAATTTATTGTATTTCGTTCTTTCTTCTTTCCTCCTCTCTGTCCTTAGTCACTCTAATCTCACCACCATTGTCATCTTTTCTCATCCTTCCTCCACCACCCACATCCCCCGTTTCTCCTCCATCCTCCACCCCCAACCTTACTCACTCCCACCACCATTGTCATCAGCATCATCTGATCATTAAAATAAACCACAACAAATTGATTTTATGCACTATTCAATCACTTACATTTTCTCATCCAAATCTACATAGATTGCCCAGAAACCCAAAAGAAAGCAAAGTACAAAAGCAGAAGCAACAATTAGTAACCACTTTCGTCATTGCCGCAACAACCACCAACATAGTTGACCTTCAAGCACCATCGCCGATGCCGACCAACCCTCCAACCCACCCAAATTTTGATTTCCTACCAAATTGTAAAAGAACTATTTATTTGATCGAAATAAAAAAATACTCAAATTCATGCCTAATGCGAACCAAATTGTTCATAATGTACCCCAAATTATTTGAACAAGAACCTTAATTTTTTCCCCAATTTGATTTTCTCGGGCCTTTTGCAAATCTGGATATCGGATATTTGTTGGCTTGTGCGAATCTGGGCTTTGAGTATTTAAAGCGACGACGATAATTTAAAATGCCGTAGGTGGTGGCTGGCATGGATCATCGATGAAGGTGGTGAAAATTCATTTGGGGAACAAAGGAAGGAATAAACCGAGAAGAGAGAAAGGAGGAGTTTAATTTTTTATTTTTTGAATAAAAAACGATTATCCTGTATTTCTAAAAGCTTTTTATTTTATTTTTTTTTAATAAAAATAAGAGGGTGATCTTGTTAACAGGTAAACGGTCATCTGGGTGCAATAAAAGTTAATAAGGTGCAAAGGTTAGATTAATAGATAATAATCCAAAGGTTGAATTATTAATGGAAAATTGCCAAAAGGTTGGATTATTTAAAGTAATTTTTCCAATAAAAAATTAGTACAAGTGGGTGATTTGGGCAAAGTGGCAACAATATTCATGGAATCTATGTTTTTTGACAATTTTTAAGCGTGAAAGCAAGGGTTTTTTGGGTTCACTAATGAGGTTGCCCGAGGGGCAATGATCTGACCTGTGTCGAGGCCAAGCCCACTTGACAGCAGTAAAAATAAAAAATTAGAAATAAACTGTTTTTGCTAAAAAAAAATTGCCCTGTTTTAGCATGCATTATAGCATTGAGAACAATATCCCACACAAAAATAATTCGATTATATCCGACTCGTAACCGACTAATGACCCAATTTAACAGCCCTACGCTTTTGCATTCTGAGTCCAGAGTACACACAGATCACTCTTTCTTTAACCTCAATAAACAGTTTGCTGTTGCCTTGCTTAGTGTGGGAACTAAATGCTGTATCCACCATTACCAATGGGAAAATGGGATGCAAATGGGAAACTAATTAATGTGTGAACTTGGATATATGAGATAAACAAATCTGATAAATACAGAATAGGTTTTCAAATTTTCTCCACATTGAGTTTTGGTTTAAAAAAAGACAAAAAAGTGGAATTCAGCATAAGATATATTGTAACAAAATACCACCTCACGCCTCCATTTACGAAGAAACTAAGCAATCATGGTAATGTGATAATGAAATGGAATGGAGACTCATACATTAACATGCATTTAACTTCAGGCTAACGAACACGTCGAACCTTCTCTTCTTGTCCAAGTCCGAGTGATTTCTGAGCATTTGAGATGCCTTCCGGATCTGTTAAACGCCCAAGTCAATACAATTTTTTTAACAAGGGACAAAGTTTTTTTTTTCTTGGTGCGAATGAGCCACAAAGGCAATGCAAATTACAAATGGAAGTGGGGGGGTTCGAATCCTAGACCTATTGTACACAGCCCTCAGTCTTAACCACTAGGCCAAGACCTCATTGGTCAATAAGGAACAAAGTGAATTTACAAATTACAACCCAAGCATTTTAGTTAAAAACGAAGCAGTGAAGGGTTTTGCAACATGATATGGCCAGGACTCGGGAAAAGATTGGAATGACCCTTTCACCCACAACTGAATAGGGCTTAGAATGCATCAAAACCTAATTTCAATATGAGCAGTCAAATTAATAATAGACAAAGACAAGTACGAGGCTACAACTTCACTAGACTAATGCCGTTAGCATTTTGGATCTCCACGACTCTAGATCCCCCTCATCGTAAAATTTTAATAATTCCTTTATCTTCTTTCTCATTAACTCTCTTCAAAACAACCCCCCTCCCAAACAAAAAGTCACAACCACATCCTCCATCAGTGTTTTCACCTCCAACCTGCTGCATTTAATGGGTTTACATGTACACATCCTTACTAAGATTAGTTTTAAAAAATCTTGATTAAGACACAAGGGTGAAAAGAAGAATGAATGATTCTTCACCTTTGACTGATAGACTATTATCAATTCAAAAGTGCTATTATGTACAGTAATCGAATATAAACCAAATCAAAATATATGATGCAATGGTTTGATCGTTTCACTTGCGTACTTCATCACAAAGAAGTTCCCATTTTCACATACTTTTGACAAACAAAATGAGAGATTCTACATGATAACAAGCAAGGATCAAATTCATCAAAGGTCAAAGTAAATATGACAAGTAACATATGCACTGACGGATTAAAAAACCATAGCAGCAAACATAAAGGCTAAAATCTCTCCACACTGTTTGGGTTTCAGAAACAATTCTGCGGAGCTAAGATACTAGATGTATGCACTAATGCACTTTCTTTACTACCAGGTAGACTTTTGAATAGAACGAAAGCAAACCAAAAAATTATGTCTTACCAAAAAACTGAGTGAATATACGAGTGAAGAAGCTCAAGTTGCGAGAAACGTTATATGCCATTACTGGAGGAAGGGGTTTAACAAGGGTGTCAATGCTAAATACCCGCTGAACAAACTGCAATTAAATCCAAAGATAGAGTAAGCATTACATAACCGATATGAATAGTTTTCCAAAAGAAGATCAATGTAGTACACTAGTAGATATGCCATACAACCTAAAAGGGAGGTAAATCGAAGAGAAATTGATCTAGGACTCCAGAGTTCTGAACAAAAAAAGATACCAAAGGGGAAAAAAGAAGAAAAAAAAAGGTAGAAACTCCAGAATGCAAGGATGATACCAACTAAAGTGGAAGATAACTTGTCCAGAAAAATTGTTTCACCCCAAAGGAAACAAATATAGCAATCCCTTGAAGATTCAAGATTTATTAATAACATCAGAAGTGAAAGATGAGGATGAATTTTTTAACATCTGTCCTTCCTTCTGATAAAAAGTCTCTGTAACCCATTATTTCTGTAACAAACAGCTTTCAGGCCCCTTTCTTCATCGAGTCTCAATATGGAGATCCAAAATCGCAATAGAACCCCATAGTCTAATCTCCAAGAGAAAATAGCCAGAAGGATAAGCTGCATAGGCCTCAAGCAAAAGTAAGTGACCATAAGCCAACCAAGAAATTCTGGGTCCTTAACTTCACAAACAAGTTGTCAGATTCGATGAATACAAAAGAGCGTGCATACTCATATGCCAATATTAGGCAAATGTGTAGTGTTTCCATTATTCTTTCAAAAGTCTCTGCCTGACCTTCAAGAGAAAAAAGAAAAAGAAGAAAAGCTGAAAAGGTACTTCATCTATAAGCCATGCCACAAGCATATAATGTCCACTCCGTATTTGATAAAGGATTTTCGGTAGACTTTCCTCCTTTCGTCTAGAATTACACTCGCCAAGGTTTGACATATAAAGAATAGAGATTCAGTAGAGTAAACCACCAATCCTAACTCCTGAGGTGTCCAAACACACTCCTCTTACATACCAGAGTTATTAAAATCATCTAGAGAACCTCTGCCATGAGTCCCTGACATTTGGAACTACGCTTTTGTTGTTAGCATTTATGGAAGGAAAGGGAAGGGAAGGGAAGGGAGGGAAATAGAGGGAAGAAAAAGGGAGGTGAGGGAAGGAAAAGAGGAGCTTCCATTTTCCTTCTAAATCTTTTCAACAATGAAGAGATTGGATTTATTAAAAGGGGAAGGGAAATGGATCCCTATAATTTTCTTCCCTTCCCCCCCCCCCCCCCCCCACCCCTATATGTTATTCGAACAAGTAAAAATGTATCCCTCACTTTCCCTCAAAATCTTCCTATACAAACATAGTGTAAATTATACCAACTTTGCTGGAGACTCTGCATGAAAAGTAAAGCTAATTGTTGGTAGATTGGAACACATGAATACAAAATGAGGATCTTATGCTTCACTGCTGACCATCTCATCTTCCCCAAAGCGAATGAGTTAGTTCAATCAAAATGAAAGCATAAGCTTCAGCAGAATCAATGATCTCATCTTCACCAAAATATATAAACTTCTCAAACTTAATTCCACCATTTCTCCAACTTCGCTTCATCATATATTCACATCAAGAGTCAAAACTCAAAACCCAATTTCAACTTAATTCCAGCATTTGTCCAACTTTGCCTCATCATATATTCACATCAAGACTTAAAAATCAAAACCCAGTTCTTAAATTTCATTTTAATCAATTAACATTATTATTGTTCCAGTAGATTATCACATTTCTAAACCTAATTACTGAAATTTAACACAAAAAGCATGATGCTTCAATACAAACATCCAACTTCAATCACATGTAATCACCAATACGCAAAATTAAAAGCACCCACAAACTAAAATAGAATAGAATTATCCTCCTATATCAATAAAAATTAACTCCATCAACAAAATTCAAAACCCAACACGAAAATTTACATTAAAAAACCCTCTAAAAAAGCAGAAAACCAGCCAATTTCACAAAAATTCGCCATATAAACATAAAAGGTAAACAAATAAAAGAACCCACAAACTAAAACAAAACTCAATTACACTCGATATCACAAACACAAGTTTTTCCATCCAAAAATTGAAAACCCAATTACAAAATACAATTATGTCATGAAAATTCCTCAAAAAGAATGAAAGTTAAGAAGCAGGAAACCTGGAAGTTGCGCTGGAAACTGTAACGGAGTTGGGGGTCGATATCGGAGAGAGAATCGTCTTCATCATCGGCATTGTTGTTGGAGTGAGAATGCTTTTTACCGGGAACATGCATTGTGGGTGTGCTACCTGGTTGACTGGTGACTTTGAGCTTCGCATCTTTGAATTTATCGGCGGAATTCTCTTCATCTCTCCATGGCGCCGATGACAGCAATTGTTTCTTCGCCTTCGCCATTTCTCTTTCTTTCTCTCTCTTCTTGCTCTTCACTCTTCAGTCTTCTCTCCTATCCGCAGCAGATTGTACATTTGTACATCATCAAACCCCCAAAATTTCCGTTTATTCCCAATTCATTTCACCCGATGACCCGATTTTTTTTAATATCGTTGGTATCACAAACCCGTTCGGTGTTTTTTTGGGTTGGCCGTTGGTGTTGTGACTTGTTGTTAGCTTTTAAAATCAATATGACTGTGACAATGATGGATTTAATATATGGGTGTTAAATCGGATCAACGGATCGAGTTTGGGTCTGACTCATCATTTTCGGATTGAAATGGATTAATTTGGCTAACGGGTCGGATCGGATCGGATTGAAAACTTAACGGATCGGATCGGATCGATTTTTTATGCACGAGTTCATATCGGATCGGGTTGTAAACGGGTCGGATTGTAGTCGGGTTGGTCGGATCGGATTGGAACATGATGGATTGTTAACGGGTTTAGCCGGACTATAACGGGTTCGGATTCATATCGGATCGGATTAATCGGTAACAGACTAACACGGGTCGGGTCGGGTCGGGTCATTAGCTTTTTGAAATGGTCAAACTTCTAATTCACCTCAAAAAACTCTTATTCTCTAAACCTCTCATAACCAAACACAATTTTTTTTTTTTTTTTTTTTGGGGGTTACAAATCCATATTTTGCTCAGCTTCTTATTTATCTGAACTTTTAGTTCAGTTTTAAACTTTATTGTAGTGACTTTTACCTTGCTTAATGCTCATAGTTACCCATATATCCTAGTGGCATCTTTCTGATAAAATAGAGTATGGAGTATGTTCAACTCTATTAATACTGGCCCTAGCCCACAAATCTTTAGTCGGTTTATAATTTTGTGGTGTAGAAGGAAGACGTGATACAATCTAGGACACTAGGTAGTCAGCTAGTTGATCTTTAACAAACTAAGCTAGTTTTTTTTTTGGTTAACTTCGGAAACATAACATTACTTAAATATTGTCATATAATTCATTACAGTCCAAAAGCAACTGCCGCAAAGAGTAAATATTCGGAACAAACTAAGCTAGTTGATGTTCACAAAATGCTGAAACAAATTCTGCAAACCTGGATACATCAAATTCTAAAGATATTGATCCCTTTTATCTGCACATTTCTACCAAAAAATTGTTCTACAAATCAAATTTAATTTCTATAATACAATGATGAATATTTATATTCTCACTCTCACATTTGGTGTAAGTTACGTTATAACTCCTATAAGCTTAGAAGAGAACAAAAAGACTATGGTGAATGGAACTAAACACCATACAATACACCCGTATTAGGTAAACCGTATCATAATATTCACATCATCGATTCCTTCACGAAGGCGGAACATCTGGTAGTTTTTTACCGGCTAAGAAGTGGTTGATCAACTGCAAAGCCTGTCTTGGCTTAGTTGTTGGAACTTGATGCCCTGCACCTCTTACTGTCACAAACATCAAGCCTTCGTACTGGATTGTCCATCCTCCAACCTATATTATATTATTATTCATAATAAACATAGAAAAACAGCTTCTAGAATTATTATCTGAAGTGACCTCAACATTAGTGTTTTGGTATTATATACTACAAGTAAGCTACTTTCAATTCTATACCTGTGAGTTGGTATACCATGCTGTCCATTCTTGAACTGTTTTAAGCCCGACTTTTCTAAGAGTGTATCTTGTTGATGTTACCGGAATTCTCCCATCTGTATCGCCACTGTCCATCAGTACAAATACATCCATTCATCAGTTGTTTGTGATGAACATGAAGTAATAGTTAAGACAACACGCATTCTGATATGTACAAGAGCAAAGTGAAGATTCTGAGTGTTTTCTATTCACCTAGTTTTCACTTATTTTTTTGAATTTATCTTATCTGAACTTAATTGAACAACTTATCAAAACTTTTTTTAAAGTTATAAATTATACTTGGCCGGGTAGCCCTTATTTTTTCATGAACTTATCTTATACGAACTACTTTGAAATTAATTAAATCTATCTGAACTTATTCTTCTTGAAATAAGTGAAAATAAGGTGAGAAGAACAAAGCAAAAAGGAGGAAGGGGAAGTAAATAAATCACCTGTATATCCATATGCGAAGACCCTTGTCTATAAGCTCTCTTATAGTAGGAAGTATCGAGGATGGAGAATCACTCCAAGAAGTGATATTGTTACTGGAAAACCACACAACCAACACTTAGTACTTTAGTAGCTTATCTTAGACGGAGTATAAGCAATGTTATAACAACGCAAATAAAAAGAATACACAAGTCTAACATGTTTCACTAACAATGTGTTAGCTATGTCCACATGTAGAGAAGAGATAATATAACTAGATTATGATCTAAAAAGTGTTTATATAATACTCTCAAGACAGGTGTAGAAAAGCCCAGAAAATAGGCCCAAAACAGATAATATAAAGTTTGATACCGTGTTGGGGCGTTGCAGAAAGGGGAGTTGACTGATTCAAGACATATTCTAACAAACAGCTAATGAATCAATGACAATGGCCATATATAGTTGCCTATTACCTGCAGTGAGTCCATGGATACGGAAGTTTAGTAATATTAGCATGTAACGCAGCTTGAACATCCGGTCTATTCATATAAACATCTGTGTAGCCTGATGCACATGGATCATACCCTGCTGCTGGTCTTTTCAGCCACCCTTCCTGCAAAGAGATCGAATAGCAATTAGTTGGTCACAGAACTCGTTATCAAGCAGAAAAAAGAAGGGATTAATAAATATTAGACTTACAAATCTGGAAAACAGTCTAGGAGAAATGCCATCAATTACAGGAGGCTGAGTGTTCCTTGTGTCAATACTTGTCTGGTTTTCGACACATATTGGAGAGTACAAGCTGTATATATCTATCAGTCTATACTCAGAAAAGTACTGAGTTAAGGCCTTGTTGCACAATGTTGTCAGATTCTTCTTACTGAAGTCACAGTTTTTCTTCAGATCACTGTAAACACGATCTGATATCACAGCATGATTCCATGCATACTCAACCATCCCTCTCTGATCAGTATCGTCATCTAACAGTGCATTTCCAATCTGAAGAATGTCACTGTACATTATAACCAGACCTCCATCAACATTATGAACATGAAAAAACAAGGAATTCGTACCATGAAACCTTTCAACTTGATCTGATCTTTCTTTGCAGCAATCTTATTGCTGTCGAGAATGAGCTTGGCAAGTTGGGGAACATAATGGCCTTAAAAAGTGGGACAAGAAAAAACGTGTTAGTTCAAGTGTTGCAATTTTTTGAGACAGAGGAAATTCAATTGTTAGTTATTTACCTGCATAACTTTCTCCGGAAAGATAAAATTCATGGGACTTAAACTGTGGGAATCTTCTGTACCAACCTACTAGAAAGTTATATGCATCCCTGGCTGTTGATCATGAGGTTAAATATAGCTAACTAGTTAGAATCAGTAATCATAACAGTAACACCACCAATAACAATTTTTGCAGGAAGTAGTATTTTAGAACAAGACTGAGAGAGGAGGATTGCCTGCAATTGTGTCACCAAGTTCACTTATGTCGCTGCTAGTATTAGTGTAAGAAAATCCAACACCAACAGGAGATTCCAGAAACAGAAGATTGGCGGCTGAAAATACCAAATACTTTTAGGTATGATGTATACATGGGAGTTTTGCACAAACAGTACTTCATAATACTAAGAAGTACGGAGTATGTGAAAAATAAAGTAGAGATTTTTATGAAATAATTTTTTGGCGGAAAAGTTTTGCATTAGGAAATGACACGTGTCACTCCTGATATCTGTTTTAGTATAATGTACTCCGTAATAGATTAAGCGGAGAATGTACACATTATTTTCACCTTTATTCCAAGAGTACTTATTGAGCTTTAGTTTGGGCTTGCTGCCCTTTTGAGGAGAAAAAGGGCCCAACTCTTCTGATTCTCCATACCCAATTGAAGAGCAGCCTGGCCCTGCACATTTAAGTTCATGCAATTCAAGAATAAAATTGAGAAAATCGAAAATATTTCGTACTTTATTTAGGCTCTGTTCTGTTCACCTTATTTCCATTTATTTTAGAAAAAATAAGTTCAGTTAAGTTCAGATAAAATAAGTTCAATTAAGTTCAAATAAAATAAGTTCAGGAAAAATAAGGGTTAACCAAGTATAATTTATAACTAAAATAAATTTTGATAAATTCTAACAAGTTCAGATAAGTTCAGTTAAGTTTAGATAAATTCAGATAAGATAAGTTCAGGATAAATAAGTAAAAATCAGGTGAATAGAACGCATCATTATTAAAGCTAGGTGTGTTTTTTGTATGGACTAATTGGTTCTGATCCAAAATTATTGGACCTTGTTGACTTGATTGAACTTTTTTGAGCCATTTTGTCAAAGGCTTAATTAAAGATAGGTACGAAGTGACTAGTGAGTAGGTACGGGGAGCTAACTACTCGACCTAAAGACTTTAATGATAACAAGCAGCTAGAGGCTAAGCCTTAACACCTAACTATTTAACTAATAAATTATACTCGTAATATAAGATTATGCATGTGGTTACACAGATTATCAATTACGGAGTATAATTAGATCTACTTGTGTATTGTAGACCACGATTTTAATTATTATACCACATTTTTTTATGTGTAGCACGAGAGAGCTATAAGGACAATGATGTAAACCGGATTAATTAAATTGCAGGAATGAGGTACCACTCTCTAGAGTTTCAACAACGAAGTTATGTCATAATTTAATAGACCACAGTTCATAGTAATGTACATAGGAGTCATTTTAAACAATTTGCGTCAAAATTCCATGACCATCTTTTCACATTTCAACTTTACATCTCTTGTGCTCTAGCTTAATTAGTGATGTATACTCCCCTCAAAAAAAAAAAAAAAAAAAATTAGTGATGTATACAATTTATAGTAAAACATGAGATAAACTTAATTTTAAATTAGTAATTAACTTGCTAATGAAACTTAGAATTGGAAAGTACTAGTCGATTATGCACGCATGTAGCCTAGCTAAATGCATGTGTAAGTGTGTTACCAACATTGCTAGATGTTGAGAAGATTAACCCACATGTGAGTTGAGACTAATTATAATTGTCCCACATGGAAGAAATAGAGAGAGATTGACTAACATAGTAAGATTGATGGGCTACTCCACTTATCACCAATTGGATTTAAAATGGAAACCCGTCAGACTTATATGTAGTCAATCTCTTCTCTTATACGAACTTGTGTATGGCCCGGTGAGTTTATCACTAGACAACCAAGTTTTTTTTTTTTTTTTGGGGCAAAAGAGTCACACGTAAAATGCAAATTTAAGTGGGGGAATGAGGATTTGAACCTGAGACTTATTCTACACGGACCTTCATTCTTAACTACTAGGCAAAGACCTAATTGGTGCTACTAGACGACCAAGGTGCATGTGCGTAATTGTGTAACAATATAATTGTTAACATTGCAACAAATAAAACAATTACTCCATACTACGTACGTATACTTACCTCCATTAAGCCAAAGGAGCACAGGCTTTTTGGCAGGTTCATCAACAGCTTGAAAGAACCAATAAAATAGTGCCTTACCATGAGTAGCATTAACAGTCACATACCCTGCATACTGCTTAAAACTCACCTTTGGCTGCCCTGGAACCCTCTTCACAAAGTCTGCCCTTTGCTCTTCCTTTATTTTCGGGCTTAGGAAGCCCGACGATGACGGCCGAGAACTCGCCGGAGAAATAAACACGGCGGCGCTTGCAGCCAGCAGCAGCCATAGCAAACAATGGTTCATGATCATGTTTGCTTGTTTAAATTCTTAAGACTTCAATATATTTGAGGAAATGATGTTTTTAATGATCACAAAAGGGAGTCTTTTTGTAAGACAAAGTGTAATGTTGCAGTTTAAGTTATGTACCTAATATTTGCACTTTTTGAATTCTTCTTTTTGTTGGATCTTATTAGTAGTTAGAGATCAATATTTTTCATTGTAATATATATGCATGCATATAGTATTAAAAATGTCTTTTAGCAAATGACATTATGCACTTTTTTGTAATCAATGATATACTCCGTATAATGTACACATATGTGCAAGATAGATTAACCAAGATTTGTATAACTAATGTAATAGATAAATATGATTTAGGTACTCTTGATTTGCCCCCACGTTTGTGGCAAATGTGTTATTCGATGATAGGTCTCTATGGACACTAAACTATATATGTAATTTTCTATATTGAACTTTTAATACTACGTTTCTAGCATGCATCAACAAAAATATACTTCCTCCGATGGCGATTTTTAATACTTACAACGTTGGTCATTCTCACGCATGCCTATCCACAACTTTGATCATTAATATTTTTAATTCTATTTTAAGCAAAAATTGTAAAAAGTTAATATTTTCAAAATACAAATTAAGACGACTCTAACAAGATCCTACATGAGTATATGTTTTATCTTACATATAAATCATCAATAATAGTCAAAATAGAATATGTGAATAGTGTAAAATATACAAATGTTGCGAGTATTAAAAATTAGAGAAAATACAAATTAACTGCTGAATATTTAAAGTAATTGAACGTCCAATTATTGCGTGATAACACAAACTTACATGTTATCCACATGTTCAATGTATTTTACTAAAGTACATTGAAAAAATGTACTCCTTACTTGTATGTGTCAAGCAACTTCTTATCGCACGAAAAATAAATTACATTTACATTAACACGTAATACTCCATGATGTAGTATTCGATCTGTATTTAGATTACCAAAATTTATAAAAAATTGGTGGTTAACTTTTGATAGAAAAGTCAAACTGTAATTAGAAAAAGATAAATTAAAGTTGATGCATTTTAGAACTATCCAAAAATAAGAGTCAGTTTGGGTATGATGACTGCAAGTTCGTTAAGTTGCTTCAACTGCCAGTAATAGAAGATGCAAGTTTGGGACATCTGAAACTTCCATGTGGGTCCCACTGTTTGGTCAATTGCTTTGTAATGCATCTTTGGGAGATCAACACTTTTGCCTACTCTCTATCTGTCTTTGACTAGATTTAGGTTTCCCTTGTAAAGTACGGATTACTTTGTGCCTGTGATAATGCACGAGATTACGTATTACAAAGTATCATGTTAACTACCTGCGATTACAAATTTAATCATATCGACTCTGTTATTGTTATTGAAAAGGGACAAGATTTTATTTTTTAAAACAAAATTTAAGTATGTGACAAAACATCAACCAACTAGTGTAAGTGTGTAACCATGTTACTTCATGTGCGGATTTTGATTCTCCACAAGCTACCTAGCCTAACACACCTAGATTGATCAATTGGCCACTTCTAACTACCAAAATTGAATTTCCCAAAAGAAAATGGTTGATGCATGCGTGGCAATTGATCTTAGAGCATGAGCTTGTTGAGACGGAAAATATCGCCTCATTTTACACAAAATGTACCAAGTTATTTATAAAGTCATCCTTAACAAAAGAAAGACCTCATGTCTTACTATACAACTGTCTTGCCTGAGTAATATTTTGAATATGTTCGCGCCACTTTGAACATGTCAACATTGCTCGACCACATTCCTATGTTTTTCTCAATGTAACTATAGCTATGATAAAAACAAGAGACTAATAAATTTCAAGGGGTTTTGGCATTAGAGAAGCAACAATTCAAAGAAATACAGACCCACACATTTACATCTGATTTTCAAGCCCATATTTCATTTATTGAATGATCAAATTTCTTTCCATAAACTACTACTCATCCAATTAATTATCTTCTGTTTTTTGGTTTTGTGTGAAAAAATGCTTTACAATTAGCAATTAGACCATCCTATAAAAATTTTCTTCAACCTAAACAAATATCACTGATGAACTCTCTTGAGTCTTGACTGCCAAAATTTTAACTGTACGGACTCCTTATTCTTGATTTATGCATGAATGGAAAGCAGGAAAATTGCACTATTTCGCGGCATCAGAAGGCTTTAGAGGGCATTGGTTTGTTGCCAAGGAAACGCCTGAGCATCAGAAGGGCTTCCTTTGGCTTGAATGTTGGGACTTGATGTCCTGCACCGCGAACTGTGACAAACATCAGCCCATCATATGCAATGGTCCATCCACCAACCTGCAAAATCAGAGTTCAAACTTCTTTTTATCAGCATTGATACTAGAGAATCGACAGAAAAAAGTTTTAAAAAATACAAATCTGTATCAATAAGTACAGATCAGGTGAAAAGAACAAGGCCGATAACATAGATAATGGTTAAGCCTATACGAAGCAGAAGTTTAGTTATACCTGATCCTTCATATACCAGGGTTTCCAATCTTGAACAATCTTCAACCCAAGCTTTCTGAGTGTTAGCCTTGTCGCACTCACTGGAATTCTCCCATCGGTATCTCCACTGGAAATTTAATTTTGTTGTTTGTCAATATATGATTTAGGGTGAATGTTTTCTTCAACTTATAAGATATGGACTTATATAAACTTATCTGAACTGAACTTACCTGAAAACCCATACTCGAAGCCCACCATCAACAAGCTTCTTTATCACAGGAAGCATAGACGCAGGTGCATCAGCCCAAAATGTGATGTTGTTACTGTTAATATTATCAATTCAAAATGAAAATTGTCACAAAGTTGTTCAGGAGAATACTGGGAGTTTAGTTTTAAGATAGAGATTCAACACATACTTGCAGTGACCCCATGGATAAGAAATTTTCGTGGTGTTGGCATGAAGCGCTGCCTGAACATCCGGCATATTTAGATATACGTTTGTGTAATGATCCAAACAAGCATCGTACCCTGCAGGGCGCTTATGCCATTTATCCTGTAAACAAAATTAAGAATCATACTCCACCAACGGGACACGAAATCTATCAAAATCTACCAAAATTCTGTTTTTCTGTTATAATTTTCGGTAGAGCTGTCAAAACCTGACACGATACGAACGGGACACGAAAAAGGCGGGTTAGTGTTAAGGTTTACGACCCGTTTAATTAATTGGTTGGGTGAGTGCTGACACAAATCTGACACGACTTAAACCTCTTGCAAAAAGTCAACTAGTAATTGAATGTATTTGATGATAAAACTTTAGAATTCAGCCAACTTTATCAAACAAACACAACAACACGACACGACACGAAAAAGGGGTTAGTGTCAAGAGATTCAGACACGATCAGTTAAACTGGTCTACACGACATGACACATTTGTTAAACGGGTTGGGTTAATGTTGAGTTTTTCAACCCGTTTATATTCAACACGAACACGACACAACACGTTTGCCAGCTCTAATTTTTAATGGGGAAAAAAGATTACTTACAAATTTGGAGAAGAGGTGAGGTGCAGTGCCTTTGATAGCAGGAAGTTGCCTGTTGATAGCAGTAGTACTGGTAAAATTCATAGCGCAATTAGGTGTGTACAAGCTGTACATATCTATCAGGTCATATACTGCAAAGTACTCGTCCATTGCATTCCTGCAATCCTCAGTTAAGTTCTGACTTTTGAAGTTGCATGTTGTTTTTACATCTCTGAACACTTTATCTGATATAACAGCATGATCCCACGCATAGTCGATCATTCCTGTTTGATCTGTTTCATCATCCATCAATGCATTTCCAATCTGCAGCGCGCCCATATCAGGAATACATTAGAATCAGAAACCTTAGTTGTACAGGGTGATTACTTTTTCAGAGCAAGCACAAAAGTCTAAGACGGTTGTACTCACTCTGAAGGGGCTAGTTGTACGAGATACTCCTTGACCCAACTTAATAGTATAAACAGCATATCCTAAAGGAGTTGGGCTCAACCTACGAAAGGCCCAAGGCCCAATTCATGGGATCCACTCATGGACCCATGACCTAATATTCTACGAGCTAATATAAATACCCCTTTTGAAAATGATAAAGCCTCTTTAAGGGCTAATTAAGGTAAGAGGCAGATTCCTCCATTCTCACACTCTACTCTCTACTTTCTCTCTCTATATTATATCAGACACTAATATTGGAGGTCGGAGGCCCCGATCCGGGGAACCTGGGGTTTACTTTGCAGGAACTCACCTCCGCACTCAAGATCTGAAGGTCCGACCACATCAAAAGATTCCTACACCGGAACATTAATATATACATTAAAAAACAAAATAATGAAGCTTACCATGAAACCTTTCAGATTGATGAAATTCTCCTTGCTAGCAATTTTGTTACTGTCAAAAATGTACTCAGCAAGCTGTGGAACATAATGGCCTAGGAAAACATTTGAAGAAAAGCAACAACCATTACAATCATTTTGAGAAAGAAACAACAGGAATATCACTAAAATTTCATACTAATATGTTTAATTACCTGCATAACTTTCACCAGCAATGTAGAATTCATGGGATTTGAACTGCGGAAATCTATTAAACCAGTTGATAAGGAATGTATATGAATCTCTTGCTGTTCATAAGGAGAAAACTGAGTTAGGAAACCAATCACACAAGTCTATGACATTCAATCAAACACAAATTAATCACCTGTAAAAGTGTCACCAAGTTCTTCCATGTCACTGCTAGTATTGGTGTAAGAAAAACCAACACCAACAGGGGACTCCAAAAACAACAGATTGGAAGCTGAAAGACAAAACCCAGTAATATAATTGTGAAGTTTTGATTAATCCAACTTTTCTTTCTAATTTACAGAAGAAGAAAAAAAAAAACTCATTATTGTTACCTTTGTTCCATGAAAATTTGTTGAGGTTTAAAGAAGGTTTGCTTCCCTTCTTAGGGAAGAAGGGGCCTAATTCTTCAGCTTCCCCATAACCAATTGAAGAACATCCAGGACCTGTGAATAATACAGCAAAAATGAGGTGTTCATAATGCAAGTACAAGAAAAACCAGTTCGCGTGACAATAGACTAACAACACATTTTGTTTGTATTCCCTCTGTCCGGATTTAGTTGTTACATTGTTACGTTCAAGTTACATGGTTACAGAGTATTGGTTAAGGTCGCGATCATTTTTAATAATGTACATTAATGTAGGATTGTAATAGTGTATATAGTCTAGGAGAAAGTTGTACCAAAATTATGGTCTCATCTCATGTACACATATCAGGAGATTTCATCCATGCTGAATTTGGACTAGGGGATAGAAAAACTCAATTACCGTACTAGTAAATTCACGTCATTTTGATAATTTGATAATTTTTTATACTATTAAATTCACGTCTTTATCTTTAATTCCGAGTAATAATGCGACAACTAAGTCCGAATATAGGAAGCTGAGGAGGAAGTAATAAAGAGTACTACGTATGTATGATTGTATGAGAGGGGGACCAGAATTGGTTTTGGCATCAACTTGTCTTGGAGCATAATAATGGGCAGACCAAAGTAATTGGTCAAAAATAGATCCAGATATAATTCACACACTGTAATAACCCACCATAGTACCATCTTAATTGGTAGTCAGTTCTCAGTAGTGGCCACTCTTCTACAACATTGTCTCCATTACACTGAACCCAAACCATTGTTATCTGATTCGCTAGTATGAGATCGACAAGGTACATGATCACAATTTGGTAGCTAATTTGCTAATTTAGCAAAATTAGACAAAAATTATACTATGTTTATGTTTGAATTCATTTTTTCGATTTGCAATTCGTGAGGTGATTAGGGAAATAGGTAACATGCACTACCCCAGACGGTATGTCATATATATGACGCCCATATTAGCATAACACATAGGCTCTTCGCCGGCTCAAAGCAAAGACGTGTGTGACAGTGTGAGGTTAATATATACCTTGTATGGTTGATTTACGCACATTCATTATTTATAAGGAGGCGTGTCAAAATCGATATCTCGGTACTTAAAACTAACAGGATATGGAGTAGCTCCCATTTAATGTGTGTAGACAATTTGACATTTTTTCACATTAGTAATAGGTTGAATTTGGTAGTTGCTAAAAGAAGCAACTTGGTTATTAGTTGGAACAAGGTGAGCACTTTTTGAACAAATTGGAGGTTTTGAGCAAAAGGTCCTACAGTCTACCACTATTGTATTTGTTTCACGTGGTGGGACAATAAATATATATACAACCTACATAAGTACATATACAATAAATTGACTTTGTGTCGTAAATATTAATTAATGTACAATAAATTTGTAGTAAATGTTAACCAACTTAGTTAGTTAATTTTCTCTTTTACTAATGATAAATTACAGTAAAAGAGAATTAAATTTCATTGACAAAAAATAAAAATAGTGAAAATGAAATTTCTATGTGTAACATTTTTAAATGAAAAAGTCATAGAAAAAAACCTTTATGAAATAGAGGGAGTATATAATGAAATAATTGAAACAATTATTCTAGAATAAATCTATGAACCATAATTTAATGAGTAAAACTTTGGTCCTCTCACCAAAAAAGAGAATGGGACAATTTAATAGCTAAGACCTTTTCTTTGAACGAAGGTAGGAAGCAAGTGGCAAGTAGCAACTAGAAATGATCTCTTGATGTAACGAATTAATGATACAAGAATTGAACAAACAACTGCTTATTTCACCATCAAGTATTTATTGCACAACTAATCAATAATAATGGAAAAAACAAGTACTTCGAAGTTCTTTTTGGTGCGAATGAACCAAAAGGGTATATAGTATACGATGAAGGAAAATTACAGAACACGACCCTCTCTATTACTAACGTAGTTTTGGGAATATTATTTTCCTATGGGGTTCATTATAATAACTAGAGATCATATCATCTAAGTACACGTACATTATTATCAAATTAAAACCCTAAATAACGATTTGACCATACCTTAAAAGGTGGGATCGCTTATATCTCTATCAAAGAACTAACATTCATAATGCAAAAGAACAAAAAAAAGTAGGCCATAATTTTCTTCTAATGAGTCAAATTATTAGTCTTTAGAGAAATAAATAACAAATAAATTCAATAATTTGGGCTAAATGGTGATAGATGACAGAAAGGGAGTTTCAACCTAACAATGGAATAATTACATGGTAGGAGAATAGAGACAATATATATTGTTGCCTTGTTATATACTTAATATTGCATGCTATGCCATGCCATTATTACAAGGACCACGTAACAAAGTCTTCTACGATTACGTGGTACACAAATTATGGGATAGAAGATTTTAATCTTTATATAAAGGTTACTAATTTTCTTTTTAAGACAAACTTATGGCTCGAACTAATATTTCTCCTATGTTGAGAATTTCGGATCATAATTTTTTAGAAGGTATATATATAATCGAAAAGTTTTGGTAAAATCGATATGAGATGGTATAAGGTGACTTTAAATTAAAGAGAAAACGATTTTTAGTAATAAATTATTGTGATATGTGAACCAATGTAGTTTCAAAAGTGTACAATTATATATCGAGGTAACTTTTATCCAGCTATTTTTATAACTTTTTTTAACATGTTTTGAATTTTGATTAAGTTTTAAATTATAGAGTTCAATTGGTATAAAAAGAGTAAAAGAATAAGTACAAAAAAGTATGATTGAATTGTATGATAGTTGTATGATAGTTACCTCCATTAAGCCAAAGAACCACAGGTTTTTGGTGAGGTGTGTCAACAGCTTCAAAGAACCAATAAAACAGTTCTCTTCCATGGCTAACATTGACATTTACATAACCAGCATAATGCTTAAACCCCACAATCGGCTGCCCCGGCAGCGCCACCACACGGTCCGCCTCCTGCCGAGCCGCCACATCCTTGGTCAGCCGCCATTCCGACGGCGGAGGAGACGCTACGACCGCTACATGGGCGGTAGTAGTAAGCCATAGTAGGAGTACTACTAGAGAATTAAGGGTGGAGGAGGAGAAAGCCATAATAATAACCACACTTTCTCTCTCCACAAAAAAAATAACTCTAAGAAGCTAGTGTAGTGAGAAGTAAAGTATTATTAGTGTATTTATATATAATAATAAGTCCAAAAAAATACGTATAATTATAATAAGAATTAATTAAATTAAATTAAAATGAGGAAAATAAGGAATGGATAATGGTACAGATGGGACTTAACTGTAAGTATTTTCATTACGATTCTTTTATTTTATTTTATTTTATTTTTATTATTATCTTATCCTATAATATGGAAATGGAAGATTCTGAATCAGAAATTTTGGGCCAACATAAATTAGGTGTAGTTGTGTAAAATGTACTACATAGGATCACATGTCTGTTATATTGGTGCATCTAATACGAAGTACTTCGTACGTACGTGTGTATTGTACTTACTCTCATGTACTCCCTCCGTGCCGAAATATTCGCACAGGTTTGATCGGCACAGATTTGTCAAACGAACATACGTGAAATGAACGTTGTAACTGTAGCAATGCATGTCAAATCATGTCCCCGTTAAACTTGAGATATTTTAACTTCCCTTGAACATCCTACAAATGATTTTCGATTCTGTTCACATATTAGGATCAGATGCATTTGTTACTAAATGATCATATTTAAAATTGACAAATACAATGATATGTACGAAGTATGTTAAAAGTAAATTTATGTGTCACGGTTAATTATCTTTCAATCAAGTAGAAAATTCATGACTTTTAACGTTGATCAAATATTAATTTTCCAAAACCCCGCCTATTTTAGGATTATTATCTAATTTTCAAAGATTGGAGAGCTAAATTGAAGTATCGAAAAGGAATTAATCTTGTGGTATTGTGGAAGTAATTAGTCGTGATTGATTTTTCAAGGAAATTATAGTATTATCTTAATTGATAATTACATCATTATATATAGCTGGCTTTCTAGCTATAGCTTACACATCCAGTAAAGGGGGCAACATATCAACCTTCAAATCAGTAATTCGATCAGATTTTTAATTGGAATTTTCTTAGACAAATTGATCTAATTAATTAATATCATTAATTGCAATTCGATTTATTTGTTAACAAAATATACATTCAAACTTTAGCTTTAAAACGTCGACTTCAAGATTCTAAAGGGAATAAACAAAGATAGAAATTGAGATTTTTTTAAAAAAAAATTATAGGAAGATGAGAAAGAAATATTTACCTATTAATTTATCAATTCATAATCTGTATATCCTATTTAATCAATAAAATCTCTCTCGAAAAAATGTAATCAATAAAATCAATTATTAATTATGCAGTACAAGGAATGTATCGCCTCCGTTCCATTAAAGTTTTTAAAGACTTAGACCTAATTAATACTCCATCTGTATTTATTTAAGGGATACACTTGTCTTTTCAGGCCGTATTTATTTAAGAGATACACTTGACATTTTTAATAATTTGTCAACCCCACTATCTAATTAAATAATCTATTTACACCCCACCCACACCCTCCATCCCCTAAAATGACATGGTCCCCACTTATTTTACTTATTGAAATATCTTCCCAACCCCACTTATTTTATTACTCTATTTCATTCAATTCTTTTTCTTAATACCCGTGCCCGACCAAGTGTATCTCTTAAATAAATACGGAGGGAGTACTCCGTAGTTTTCAATTTTAATATTTTTACTACTTTAAGTAATGCGTAATTAGAGATATTTAGTGTATTAGAAACCCACAAAATGCAAAAGCGAAGAACTTTGTAGGACGGAGTATAGAATTTATTTTGTTTTATTTTACTTGTAACGTCTTGACTTTCTACGTTTGTCGATATATAACTTTAACAGTTAATATCTTTAATTATAAGTAAAATTAGAAAGAAAAAAATAAAAAAATTGAAAAAATACATTGAGACAAATCTAACATCTCGTATATAGCTATGTTCTTTCTTTATATTATAATCATAAAAGTTAATAAAAAGAAGTTTGTAGATAACGTAAAAAGTCAAATTGTTGCAAATAAAACTGTTAAAAAAAACTAGGTAAGTATAACATCTTTAAGAATGAAAAGAGTATAAAAATGAAGGTGGGGTATGGAGCGTTAATATGGTCAAATAAGAGGTCAATAGCTTAGAATAGCAACCTTTGAAAACCAAAGATGTCGCCATTTTATACGTCGCATTGCCATGAATTATGACCTGTTGTGTGGACTTGGGTCAATATTTCCATAATTTAATTAAAGAAGAAGAAGATACCAGTTTAATCAAGGAATTAATTACCAAACTGATGACTACTCCCTTCCTCCTTAATACTCGCAGCGTTTTGATTGGAATATTTGCCAATGCACAACTTTGACTACCAATATCTTTAACTACATATCATAAAAATTTATAAAAATATTAATATTTTGAAAATATATATTGAGATGAAGCCTATAATATATTACTACGTATATACTAACATTTATTTTCATATACTATAAATAAAATAGGGTATTCGCAACGTTTAAGAGTGTGAAAAAAAAAACCCTAATGAGCGCACGGCAGGAACAAGGACTTTCGGTCGAAGAAGCGGATTCAGTTCGCAGATCAAATAAAAAGATCAAAAGGGTGTTCATCCCATCAATGGGAAACGAATTCCCTAATAGGACACAAGAAGGTATGGCGGAAGACATGGAGGTTGCTGAGGAGAATATGGGGCTGAATGGAACTACACAAATATCGTATAGTGTTGTAGCACGGGGCTCACATACCATCACAATCAAGGGTATCTAGATAAGGATGGAGTAGAGGATCCCCCATCGGAAGGTTTCCCAGGGCAACTACAATTGAGGGATAATATTCCTTTTAACTCGAGGATTCGGAAGTTTGATTCAAGGAAAAACTCCTCTCCCTATATCAGACCTGTGAGTTTGGGTAAAGAAAACCTGACTCCGAGTTCAGAACATATTGCTACAAGTATTACAGAAGCACCCGATCCACTTGAGATTGAGAAGACTATACTGTGTTCGAAGCATGAATCCCCTGCGCCCCCCAATTACGCTGGAACTTACGGTTCCCCCGGCCTACTCGACATTCATCGATTACCACACCGAGGGTCCGTCGTTGGTAACAGTACGTCCACCCGTTGGCCAACAAGGTGGAACTTTTAGTGAGTTCGTTCTTGCCACCAGAGCACAACCCGCCGGACCTATTGGCAACAGTTCAGCTAGCGATGGAGTTAGTGAACCCCATGAATGCCCTCCGGGATGCGTTCATGTCGATTCTGCCTAGCGTTCCCTTGAACGTGTATGACCGGTACCCTTCGTTTCCGAAATTTAATATGTCAATAAGAATTATGATTTGGAACGTCCAAGGAGCGGGTAGCCAAGCTTTTTTGACTATGATTAAGGAGTTGATTCGTATTAACAAACCTAATGTGCTAGCCCTAGTCGAGACCCACATTAGTGGTGACACTGCTAGAAGAGTCTGTGAGAAAATTGGATTCCCTGGGCACGTTCGGGTTGACGCGCAGGGTTTCAGTGGTGGTATTTGGTTGTTCTGGAAGGATGATATTGTTTCAGTTACCCCAATGGCAACGAATAACCAGCATATTACTGTAGAGATCAACAAAATTGGAGAAACCCCTTGGTTGTTCTCGGCAATTTATGCGAGCCCTGAGTCTTCGGTCCGCCATGACCTATGGGCGGAATTGGAGGAAATTAAAAGAAACTATTCTGGCCCCTGGCTACTAGGGGGCGATTTTAATGATACAACTTCCATGTCGGAAAGGAATGGAGTGGGTGGCTCCGAAATGCAACGTCGGTGTAGACTATTTTCTGAGTGGGTGAATGCTAACGGTTTGATTGACTTAGGCTTCTCGGGCTCTCCTCATACTTGGTTCAGGGGGGAGTCTGAGGGTACTTTCAAATCGGCTCGGTTAGACCGTTTCTTAGCAACGGATGATTGGAGGCTGAAGTTCGAGGAGGGTTCGGTCAAACACCTTCCCAAGTGTGGTTCAGACCACTGTCCCATCATTTTGAGTACCTGCGGTTTTGCTCCTATCCCAAGTGCTCTAAGGCCGTTTCGCTTCCAGGCCGCCTGGTTGTCCCATAAGGAGTTTGACTAATTCATGGTGTCGAACTGGAACAATGACCCTCCCCTAGTTCCGTTCCAAAAAGAGTTTGCAACTAAGCTTGATAAGTGGAATAAGGAGGTTTTCCATAACATCTTTCGTAAAAAGGCCGAGTTATGGGCAAGGCTCGAAGGCATCCAAAAATCCTTATCGAGGAGGAAATCTAACTTTCTGATCAAGCTTGAAATCGACCTCCGTCGGGAGTTGGAAACTGTTCTTCACCAGGAAGAGACACTTTGGTTCCAAAAGTCTCGAATGGAAGCTATCCGTGATGGGGACCAAAATACTAAGCTTTTCCACCTATCGACGGTTATTCGAAGGCGTAGAAATCGTATTGAAATGCTGAAAATGGTGAAGGTGAATGGGTTTCTGACGTTAATATGGTGAAAAAAATGGTAGTCCAATACTGGAAGGACCTGTTTACTGAGGATGGGCCGTCTACCGGGGTAGAAATTGTCTCTCCTAATAGCTTCCCCATCATCGAAGCTGCTGAACTGACCAAACTTACTAGGCCATACGCAGACTGTGAAATAACGGCGGCCATTTCCGACATGAAGGCTTTCAAAGCCCCCGGCCCGGACGGATTCCAACCTCTCTTCTACCAAAGGTACTGGGATTTGGTTAGCAAAAGTGTCATTCGTACGATTATGGATGTTTTATACGGAAGAGACTTCCCAGTGGACTTCAATAATGCCTTTATTGTTATAATTCCTAAGATTGATAACCCACAGGTAGTGACTCAATTTAGGCCGATTGGCCTCTGCAATATTGTTTACAAGGCTGCGACTAAACTTCTGGTCAACAGACTCAAAAGTGTGCTCCCTTCCTTGATTGCTCCGACTCAATGCAGTTTCGTTCCAGGTAGACAAATTACCGACAACATTGTTATCGTTCAGGAAATGCTCCACACTATGCGTAAAAAGCAAGGGGAGGTTGGTTACATGATGATAAAAATCGATTTTGAGAAAGCTTGCGACCGCCTCCGTTGGAGTTTTATTCGCGAGTCTCTGATGGAACTTAGGCTACCTATTAATATGATTGAGGTAATTATGCAGTGTGTGTCATCGCCTAAACTTCAAGTGCTTTGGAATGGCGAGCCAACGGAAGGTTTTCATCCCACTCGAGGAATTCGCCAAGGGGATCCCCTCTCACCATATTTATATGTTATTTGTATGGAGAGACTCTCACATCTTATCGAGAGAGCTAAGGAGTTGGGGGCGTGGAGAGCGGTGCGGGCCAGCAGGTATGGGCCTGCGATTTCCAATCTCGCATTCGCAGATGATCTCATCTTATTTGGTGAAGATACAGCAGACCAAGCCCAGATAATGTCGGCCTGTCTTGACCACTTCTGCGCTGCCTCGGGAAGCAAGATCAGTAGAGCTAAGTCTCGTGTGTTTTTCTCCAAAAACACGAGTGTAGGTAAGCGGGGGGATATCTGCGAGAACTTGGGCATGGAAGAAACTAATGACCTTGGTACTTACTTGGGGGTTCCTACTATCAATGGTAGAACTTCCAAAAGGGAGTACCAATTTATTGTGGATCGTATTAATGGTAAGTTGGCGGGTTGGAAGGCAAAGGTGTTGTCGTTGGCTGGAAGAGCGACTCTAGTTCAATCCTCCTTGAGTTCAATGCCGTACTACGCAATGCAAACAACCAAACTCCCGAGATCAACATGTGACGATATTGACAGACTTTCTAGGCGTTTTCTTTGGGGTGGGAGTGACGAACAACGCCGAGTTCATCTCGTTTCCTGGGAGAATATTACCAAACCCAAGGTGGCTGGTGGCCTTGGGATTCGGTCGATGCGACAGGCAAATGCAGCTTTCCTTTCGAAGTTGGGTTGGCGGCTCCTAGCAGAACCCGAGTCTCTGTGGTCTAGAGTAGTACGGAGTAAATATTGTGATGGGAGGTGCGATGTGGATATCTTCAAACACAAACCAGGGTCATCAAACGCTTGGAGAGGAATGGTTGATAATATGGATAATTCTTAGGAGGGGAGTGGGAATGTCAGTTGGTAATGGAAGAAGGACTTTGTTTTGGCAACATCGATGGGCCTCGGAAACAACCCTGTTGGAGGCTGCTATGAACGAACCTCCTGTTGAAATTCGAGGGCAGACAGTAGAGGAGATGTGGGATAGTGAACATGGGTGGAGATGGGATCTGTTCGCAATGTACCTGCCCCCTCGTACCTTGCAAATCATCGACTCACTGGAGCTCCAAAACGATGATGAAGCTGTGGATAGGATTATTTGGAATGGCACAATGTCGGGTGGATTTTCTATAAAATCAGCTATGAATATTATTAGAGGCAATGAGACTTTAGGGGCGCACAAGTGCTGGGCTGATGTGTGGAAAATTCGTACCCCTCATCGAGTTCGCTTTTTTGTCTGGCTGGCTCTACAAGACCGGCTTATGACCAACGCAAACAGGTTTATAAGGAAGTTAACGGACGACCCTAGATGTTTGGTCTGTGGGGCGGTAGAAGAGAATGTCGACCACATTATTAGGAGGTGCCCGGTTGCAACATTGTTGTGGAGACAATTTCCAGGCATAAATGACCATGAATTATTTGGGAAATCATGTTTTGAGTGGATAGCAGGGAATATCAAATGTGTTGATGGCACTAGAGACCTAGATTGGCCCATGGTGTTTACAAACACGATTTGGTGGCTATGGAAATGGAGAAACAGTCGGTGTTTTGGGAGAGTAGCTGATATTCCGGTTGATCAAATGGGTTTTATCATGTCAAGAGTGGGGTTAATCCGCCACGCCTTTGATAGAGAAGAATTGGATGAGGGTCGAACTAAAATGAGGAGGGTAGAGATCTTTGTCCTGTGGCTACATCCTGATGATGGGTGGGTGAGACTCAACACGGATGGAGCTGCTAAAGGCAACCCTGGAGCTGCTGGGGCTGGGGGTATAATCCGAGGTCATAGTGGGGAGTTGTTCGAGATGTTTGCGGCCAACTGTGGGTACTGTTCTAGTACTCGAGCCGAGTTATTAGCGGTAGTGCGAGGACTGGCTGTAGCTTGGAATGGAGGTCATAGGCGAATTCAGTTGACCGTAGATTCGGAAGTGGTTGTCCGTGCTCTGGTGGATGAAGTTAGTCCCACGTCTCCGTTCTATCATATTATTAAGAAATGCAAGGAACTTGTCAGCCGAGCAGAATGGAGAGTTTCGATCCAACACTGCTACAGGGAGGCTAACAGGGCTGCGGATTGGTTGGCTAATTACGGTGTTGGGCTTTCACCAAAGATGGTTCTTCTTGAGGCGGCCCCAGCGGGTCTTCGAGCTGTTTTATTGGAGGACTTGAGTGGTGTGGCGTTGGCTAGAATGGTGCCCGCAGTAGCAGCATAGCTCTTCGCCTCTGGTGTTATTGTTTTTGTTGTTTTCGTTTGGTAGTTTGTAGTTTTCTGGTTTTGTGTGTTTGTTTCCTTTCGTTTGGGCCTGGCCCGTAGTTTGTGTTTGTTCTTTCCTTTTCTTTGCCCCTTTTGGGGCTCTGGCTCACAAAAAAAAAAAAAAAAAAAAAAAAAAAATAGGGTCAAAGTAAATTATGTGAATAGCGTAAAAAGTCAAAACGGTGCGAGTATTAAGGGACAGAGGGAGTACGCATAACTTTTTTGGTAAAAGATTGTTTAACCGTTTATTAACTTTTAGTTCACTTGACTCCCTCTGAAAAAGAAAAAATAGATCATGTGACATGCATCACTCTTATAGACGTTTAATATGGTGCAACAATTAAATAAACATACGATGTATGATAAAAGACTAGTCGATTTACAACTGGATAAGAGGTAAAATTTAACCTAGTAATTCATTATCGTTCTTCCAAAATATATCCTTTTTTTTTTACAAACTTTTATAAAAGACGGTCTTACACAAAAATCCACCTTGGTGGTTATAAGTTAACCAATGAAACCAATTAGTTAAACAATGTAACCAATTAGTTAAGCACTAAAGCTAATTACTATAACTAATTAGTTAAGCATAATTAGTTAAACAATGGAACTACTGTAATTAGTTAAACAATCAAAGTGGTATTTTCGATAAGACGGTCTTACGCAAAAGTTGTCGAATTTTTTTCTAAGGAACTTCCAAAAAATATATATATATATATATATATATATATATATATATATATATATATATATATATATATATATATATATATATATATATATATATATATATATATATAGTGCTCATATCTCTACATATTTTATTTTGCTGATATTTAGGAGCATGCATGGACAAATCTAATTTCCTGAATGTATGAGCTTCATCAGCTATTCCTCTTTAGTACGCTAGCTAGGCTAAAGGTGGGTAATGTGAATACGTGATGTTCATGTACTCTTGTAGTGAGACAATTTATTACTCCGTAGCTAATTCTCAACCGTGCTTTTATACGAATTTGTATATATCTGAATTTTCAAATATGTATTATAATTTTATAGGTTGTGTAAAGAACTTTTAGAAACAAAGAAAGTACATCTTTTATGTAACATATAACGATATTTTAGGTGGACATCAACGATAGAGAATTTTTGTGTTCATGTTACATTTTTTATGTACACTTTTAAAATAGTTATAGTACATGTTCTTTTTATTCTCCTAATAAAACTAATACATGCATTTAGGGCATTGGCAATAGCAAGATTTGTGGAGAGGTTTGTGGAGAGGTTTTGAGGTTTGTTAACAAACCTACCTATTGTTGGGTGAGGTTACAAAGGGTGAGGTTTGTTTTTACAAACCGGTTACTCTTGTTCACTTGGCAATTTTTTTTCCTGGTCCCTTGTCAAAATAAATGATAAGAAAATATAATTTTGCTTTTATTATTTTTTTGTAAATATTAAAAAAGTGAAATAATAATATAATATGTATTATTGGGCCCCACATACAAACCATTTGACAGGTTTATCTATTATTGAAGAAAGGTTTATTGGGAGGGAGGTTTGTACTATGATGATGTGGAATGAGAACAAACCTCTTAAAGGTTTGTGTTATTGCTATTACCCTTAGATTTCATTTGCGACAGTAGTATACTAGTATACCGGGTTTTTTTTTTCTAACTCATTTTTGCAAATATGCAGTCTACATTACGTACTTCCTCTGTTCTCTATTTCATATATTTTTCTTTAAACGAATTTGATGAAAACTATACTTCGTATATAAACTAAAACATAGTCATTTAGAATATTGTTAAATTCATCTCGATTTATATTTTCAACATATCAACTTTTTATATTTTTTACTTATAAATGATTAAAGATATTAATGATTAAATATATGTGTCAGGCTGTCAGCAAGTGTCAAATTCAAAACGTTGCAAATGAAAAGGAACTTAACAATGTATGTATGGTAGGTTGTGTAGTTGCATGTGTTTGCTGAATTGATGTACTTTATCGTTGACCAACCATACTTTGCCTCGAGTGAAAGCTAACTAGCAAACTATCCGTATATAATAGTGAAGTCAATGAGTAATTAGCTTCTGTACGCTATAATGTAAGATCAGTAATGTATTATTATCTACATATATCTCTTCTAAGACATACGAAGTACTTCCTCTGTTCCACAATAGATGCATCGTTTCTCATTTGCGCACTATTCATCAATCAACTTTGACAATCATTTTTTCATTGTTGTGTAAGAAAAAACATAGTCAGGTGAGATCTTGTTAAATTCGTATTAATGCAAGGATTCCAAATATCAACTTTTTATAATTTTAATTATACGCATTTAGAGATATTAATGTTCTAAGAAGCGTATTGGCATACGTGCAAATAGAAATGATATCCTTTGCGGAACGGAAGAAGTATAATAGAGGAAAATAAGGGTATACTCGTAATTATACTAATGTAGGATATTATTATATATGAGTCTCATGCACCCGTATTAGGATAAGTTGTATCATTATATTCACGTGCTATCAGAGCTCTAAATTTTTCCTGCCCTGACACGTGATTATAATGCACATCATACAAAATTGAAATTGTTAGAAAAAATCATTTTACTGAAAGTGTCAAAAGTTATTTAATTAATTGAAAACATAGATATTCTTTAATTAGGGTGTAAGAATATTTGTTATCTTGACTACAATTGTCGTATAACTATTAATTTCTTTTTTCAAAGAAATAATACCAGAGAAATTTATGAATCCAAACACTTCATATTACACTACAAGAAATTGTTTCATTAACGACGGAAAATTCCGTCGCTAAAAGCCAATAATCGTTGATTAAGGACGGGAATTCTTGTCGCGAACCGGCCGTCATAAAAAGGGGCCTTCATTAATGAAAAATCTTGTCGTTAACCCGTTGTAAAAGACATTTACAACGGTTGTTCCCGTCTTTGTTTGGTTGTTATCCCCGTCGCAAAAGACTTTTGCGACGAAATTTTTGACCCGTTGTTGTTATATTGTCATTAAAAATACAAATTCTTGTAATGTTCTCTGTATATATGATTATATATAAATCAACCTCCACCATACGACCACTGAGTTATTTATAATTTCACAATCAGTACCACCATACAACTTTTGTTGTATCCAAATCAAGATATTTAAAAAGGTATACCTAGCCAATAATACTTTAAATAGACTTATTATGTTTCTTTTAAATACACAATATCTAAAAAGTTGATGTATACATATTTACTATTTAGTGAGAGCATGCGAGCACACACTAATTGACATGTGCATGAGGACAGACAATGGAGGAAAAGGGGAAAAAATAAGGGCCCAAATTTAGGTGTTTTTTCTTTTTGATAAATGGGCCCAAATTTAGTTGTATGAAAATGAGTAATACTCCTTCCGTATTTTCATAGTATGAATTACGGACTACTCCGTACAATTATTGCTTTCGGACGTATTTTTTAGGAATTACAATTTCGTTTTTAATAACTTTTACACCCACTCACATCATCATTAAATCAAATTCAATTATACTGTCGTAATACTTGTATCAGTTAAAATATAACTCCTAAAAATATAGGAGGGAGTATATTAATACACTTAGTCTGTCGGACGGAGGAGTATATACTTACAAAATTTGGTTGCAAGGTAGAATAAAATAAATGGTCCCCAAAACATAGCTTTTTATTCTCTCCATTTTTATCAATAGTGGAAAATAAGAAAATAAAAAAGTAATTCATTTTCAAAAAGAATTTTCAAAAAGAATTTTCAAGAACATAGAGAATTGCATAAGAAAATATGTTAGTACTCCGTATATTTTATGGTAATGTATGTAATTACACAGCCCATCATCGCATGCGCATAAAACTAGTAACCTGGAGAATAGGAAAAAAAAAGGAAACATATTCACTTTTCAAAAGTCAAAACAGAGATCCAAGAAGTAGAAATGAAAATTTTACCCAAAGTTGTCGTGCATAATTGAAGAGTCTAAAAACTCTCAAGTCAGTTGTACTAAAAGAGCTAGCTTTCTAAGGCAGGCAAAGGTTGTCGGCGACAACACGTATGACCTGCCTACGATGAATGCAACAAGGATCCCTAAACTAAACTAAGTTACATGAATACAAACTCAATATTATGATATCCAACTACAAAACAAAGCTTGGTATCATTTGCCATAACAATGCTGCTTCAAAGTACATTACTACACCCACTTTACTTTCTGAGATGGTAAACCAAAAAAGCTACTCGTACTTCAATTTCGACAACTCTATCTCCAGATTCCTGATGAGAGTCGATCACCTGAATTGAACCTCATCAATGCAGGCCCTGTTGAAAAGAGTTAAATTGATCCAGCAAGTTCGATTAAGTTCTATTCACCTTATTTCCACTTATTTCAAGAAGGTAAGTTCAAATATGATAAGTTCTAGAAAAATAAGTGCAAATCAGGTGAATAGACCGCACCTTAACATGATGAAAGCTTCGAAAAGAATTACATCAAAGAAAACAGAAAATTTAACCACCTATGCCTCATTGAGCATGTTTGTAAACTGAAGAAGTTAACGTTGCTCAAACAACAGTGCTGACTCATTCATCCCTTACCCCTTTTGCAACATATGAATTGCAGGAAAACAACTTTTACGCCAGTCTACAACAGGTATAACAGCAACTTCTAAATTTAGTTTCCTTCCACAACAATCAAAAGCAAAATAATCATGGAGAAATTTCCTATCTGTCCATCATGTAACCTACCCGGGTCTATATAAAAATGTCTGCATGTATTTTGATCGTATCCTCTTTAGACAATATATGAAAGTTGACTTGGTTGTACAACCTTTTCATCATTTGCATAGAATATATACAATTATACATCTACTGATCGACATCATGAATTATTTGATCCATCCTTTTTAGTTCTCACTCTACTTCTCTTCCATTTGTTTAGCAGAGTCTATCGTTATTGCTGGCAATTATATGCATAAGATGATCAGTTTCATGATTTAATCTTAAAATTTAGCCTTGGCAGTGCACAATGCATTCAACAGCTCTATATTTGTACTTTACCTTGAATATGAGGCATTTTCCTAGCGCGGTGAAGCAGACCTAGATCTACAATAGAAAGAAAAAAGTAAGAAACGGGAATTGAAAAAAGATTGATCAGACTGTCGGTCTAGTTTCAAAATTGAAATAGAGTACCTTGTTGGCTGTGCAGGGGATGCAGACCTAGATCTTGGAGCAGGTCTGGGTTACATTATATAATCATGTCATTCTTTGTAGACACCAAGCAATAAACATGATAAGCAAACAAGGGGTCCAATATAATCTGAGTCGCCAAAGTATCATCAGCGGGCATTACCTTGGGTTCCTTTCTACACTTCTGCTTCTATCCCGGATAGGGCTCCTGCTTCTACTCCTGCTCCTGCTCCTAGGGGGACTACCCTCATAGGCTTTTATCTGCCAATTTCATGTTTCAAAAAATAGGAATCGAGGAAGATGAATACTATAAACATGTTAACTGTTTCACCCAGGCTCCGTTTGGTAGGGTGTAAAACGTTTTCATGAGATTTTTCCTTTTTCAATCATTTTACATTGTTTGGTTTGACAAGGGATGAAAAACAATTTTCCATAACTCCCTCAAAGATGGAAAAACATTTCCATTTGGAAGGGAGGGAAACCACTTTTCCACTTTTCCACCTTTCCTCCTTACATCCCCTCCCTTTTTCCCCTCAATCTTATTCTTCACCATCTTCTCCCATTTTCTTTTAAGGAACCAAACAAAGGAAAACTAGTTTGGAATTGTGTTTTCCCTTGGAAAATGTTTTCCATGGAAAATAATTTTGCACTAAAATGTTTTACACCAAACCAAACGGAGCCTCAGGATTAGCTCAGCTCCAAGGGACAAAATTCCTCCACATTAGATCCAAAACAAGAACCATGTGGCTATGTTTACGTGTTCTCCTTGCCTCTCTAATGGTAAGCATGTAATAGTTTCCTAGATGCTTTCAAATAGCAGAGAAAAGGACATAGAAACATTGGTTATGATTTTTGACATAGAAATGTCCTAACTAAAAGTCCAAAACCTAAGCACAAAACATTTGCTAAGGTCAGCCGAAACTTTTAATTTGTGTTTGTATGGCCTAATGGCAAATAAGCAAATGAAAAATAATACCTCGAAGCTAGTAACAACTCATATAGTCAAGGAAATATACCCGCATGTAGGACCTTGAAAAAGGATTACGAAATTCAGTGTCATCCAGTTTCCGGATCTGTGTAAAACATATCATTGTTAATATAGAAAACTATTACGGAGTACTTGACTATGATTGAATATCAGAATACTCTTGATACTTACAGCATATTGCATGTCTTCATAATTAGTGTAGTCAACCATTCCCACCATACCTGAAACAATAATATTAGTGCACAAATGATAGTCACAATAAAAGCAACAACTCAACAAGCACTATTTCAGATTAAAAAATCGAGGAGCAAAAGGATCATATTAGACACGATGGTACATATAATTGATTAATTTCTTCATGAACAGATTTACCTGATTGCTGAATCTCCATCCCAAACAAAAAAAACTTTCATGTAGGACGGGGTTGCTAATGAGGTAAGGTGAAATAAAACTAAAAAATAACACATCATACTATAAGATTTACACATTAGATGCATTCAGAAATTAAACTTGTCTGACATTATACCATGTTCCAAGTAGCATTAAACAGAATTAGCTGAGGTTGTGTTCGGAAAACATCATTTCATTTGAAATGCTTGATTTCAGTTCTGGAATTTAAAATCAGGAATTTAAATTCTAAAATTTAATGTTTGGGAAATACTAGTAATTTGAATTAACGGAATTTCAACTCCTATAATGGTTGGCCTAATAGAGGAGAGAGATGCATAGTCTCAAGGTTTGAATGTTTTGACACCGGATTTGTGCGGCGCGCTCTTACCTTTTGGCGGCAAGGGCACACGCCTTGTGCGGAATGAGTGTCTCGGGGCTCGTAGGGGCACGGGCAAGCGTTTGATTTAGAACGGGCACTCTTGCCTATTGGCGACAAGAGCGAGGGACGAGGGTCGATCGGGGCGCTTGTGCGCACAACAGGTACGAGCGGGTTTAGTTTGAATTAGCTACAAACTTCCGGTGAACACTGTATTGATAGTAACCTAAAAATTCTATCTAAAGCCAAGAAACCTATCAGAAAAGTCCTAGAAAGCATTGGATAAGCAAAATACAAGTAAAGGTTGGATTCTAAGTTTCTAACACATTGTCTGCCTGCAAACCATACAAGGTGTTGATAGAGAAAGACAAGAGATGATGGTTGATGTGTTGCTTGCTCGTGAAAAACAAGAAGCAAGGAATTGAAATGATAAGTTTTTATGTGTAATTTGAAATTCTATTCCTAAGTGTGTTTAAGAGGGCGGTGGATTTGGATCAAATCCAATTCCAAACTCTTGGATTTACCGAACACTTGATTTGTTCAAATTCTAGAATTTCAAATGAAATCCTTATTCCCAAACACACCATGAGGTTACTCTCCAGGTATATCTAGGAAAAAGCAACATTGAGGAATCAATAACAAAAGAATATACCATACCTTCACCATCACGGAAAACTTGGGCAAAGCAGACATCCCCGGCCTTACGCATATGATCCTACAGGACAAAGTAGCAGTGAAAATGTGTGACAGCAGAGCACTAAGTTTTGTCAAAAAAAATTGTCAATTCACACACCTTCAGATCTTGCCATGAAGCTGAAGGTGGCAGTCCACTGACAATTACTACATAGAAGAACAAACTAATATTAAAATCAGAAATACAAAGGATCAAAGGATGATATATGAAAAGATACACAAATGCCTCAGAAACTAATGACCTTTGTAGATCTCACGAATTCTGGCCAAGGAGATGGCTCTAAAACCTTTCTGTATCCTACCTCAGAAGCCACTCTACACTTTCTCATGTTGCAGCTCTAAACCAGTTTACGGCACTAGACCATATTACCAATAATAATTGACATCTAAATTACACAAAAAGTCCAAGCTTTTCTAAAAAGCCACCACAATTCCACAAATAAAGTATAGAAAGGAAAAGGATAACAAGCCCCAAATAATTGGCTATACCTCGAAACTCAGAATTACGTGAAGCACCATACTGCCCACCTCCACCCCCACCCCGAACACTGCCTCCGCCGCCACCACCACCACTACCACCACCACGTCGGCCCATAGGGGGGGACCTGTCCCTACCACCATGAGCCAGCTCAACCTGAAGAACAACTACTTAATATACTGAAAGCATAGCAGCAAGCCAGCAAGTAAAAATATGTATGTGTTTTAGGTGCAATGTACCCTCAGAAGACAACCATCAAAGTTATAGCCATCACGACCCCTGATTGCATCTTGAGCATCCCTTGGATCCTCAAACTGCAAGAAAGAAACAACAGAATATTGATATAATAAAGAATTGATCGGCATGCATATAGAGCTACAGTGTATGTTAAGATAAAGGGTATACCTCCACAAAGGAATATCCTGGAGGGCGTGGCGGAAGCTTCATTTCGATATCTACAATACGACCATACTGCAGTAAGAGGGGAAAAACTGAGATTTCAGAAAATTCTTAAAGAAAACAGATACGGAGTAATATAGTTCTATGTCAGTTCTGTAACACTTCTGAAAAAATTCAATGAAAATGCAACATTTCTGAAACAAAATACAATTTGGAGTATGGAGTAATATAGTTCTATTTGCAGAACTGCCAATGCACTTAATATGCTAGAATTTCTCTTTATTGAAAAGTACAATGAAAGGAAACACGTAATAAGATGATATACACCCACAATAGAAAATGCAAAAGCTCATACATGTATGAACACTGACAGGAAAGAAAAAGTAACCTAGAAGTGTCTCATCTCCTATGAGCAATTTAAAGAAACTAAGCTAGTGCGCTAAACAGAAGTCACCCTTGGAATATTCAACCGAGACAAACACATCTAACTACGAGTTAAACATATAACTACCACAGGCCACGCTGAACTCATTTCATTGTAACAAAAGGTGCATTATCTGTACGAATTTTGAACTCTAACAATAGCCTCGTGAAAATTATAAAATTTATGAACTGAAGATTGTCAAAATTGTTCACATACAGAACAGCAGAAAAATAACATGATGGCCTGGCTAGAAGTAAAAAAATCTACATAGTTGAAGATGAAAACAGAACCTTGTAAAACAGATCTTCAATCTCCCAATCCTTTACATCCAGAGGAAGATTGCCAACATATATAGTACGGGAGGCACGGCTAGCCATCTCTGCAGCTTGTCAGTTTAGCAGCAAATTCGCTGCATACAACATAAACACTTTTTAATGAGGATATAGGTACTTATTAAACACTACTCATAAAAAATCCAAAAAAAAAAAATGTTTCTTCTACAAGTAGCTTCAACAGAACAGCACAGGAAAAGCAAAGCCCAAACTGTGAAGTAGACCATGAGAGAAATCCTTGTTGTGGTGCTACACAAGCTTCACTGCTCATTCTTCCAAAATGCTCCAGGATTAATATTAAATCAATATAAAAATGAACCCTCATTCTCTTCCTGATTTTTGCAGAGGCAAAAATGATCTTTTAACCATGAGCAACATTCGCCGTTACCAAGACAGCCAGAAAAGCAAACTGAAATCTCCCTCTCCCTTACTACATCCCTACAAATGTTGCTTCTATTTGTCCAAGCTCCTTTCATCTATCATGAGGAAAGCTTGAGTCATCAAATGTGACAACACTAAGAATTGGTTATGCATTTATCACTAGTTATTAATTATTTCATTATCAACCACGAAGATATATCATATATGTTTAAATTTCATATTATTTTCTCATGGTTATTGTTTTATGATCAGATGCAGATTCAGATCAGGAGACTAATAACTAATACAGGGGACTCAATGTTTAAGTCATGGTATAAATTTGATGGTGAATTCGAACTCATAACGTTAATATTCATTAGCAACTTCGCATTATCATGAAATCATGAGCATTAACCCATAGGCTCCTGCATAAGATCCTTATATATGTAGTATAGTGTACAAAAAAGTTGTGATCAACGTTATGGATAAGTAACAAATTGCACAATTTATGACGACACTTTTTTCAAAAATAAAAGGCAAACAATATCCAAGACAACACAATTGTTTTGCAACAGCACAGAGATGGAAGCATGAAATTTGTATTCTCAATAATCACAATGTTGTCAAAGTAGTGACAGTACTATCTTTTCCTGAAGATATTCATCTGCAATCCCACAAGAAAAACCAAGTTGATGGTCTAAATCGGCTATTGCCATTGTCACCTTCAAATGCTCCCTAAAGTTGACCCTAAACCCAGCTCAGTAATGATGTGTACCAAAACTTCACAGCAAACCAACAATTCCAAACCACATTTCATTCTTCCCAAGTGGTTGAAAACTACAATCCATCCAGAAAATGCCTAAAATAACAAGAAAAGCCAATGCCGGATCTATAAATCAGCTCATTTTTCTGCAATTAAGGGTGAAATCAATCCCTTTTACAGGGTCATGCTTAGAATCCAAATTAAACAAGTCAGCTCTACTATCTCAACAATTTACATACTAACCAGTTTAGTTTCTGGGAAACGACAAAATCAAGAACAACACTCTCATAAACAACTTGGAAATTCCTCCAACATTTCCCATTTTAATTATACAAACATAGGAGTACTACATAGTCAACCTATAATCCCCAGAAAATAAATAATACTGACAACAAATTCACCAAAACCCCATTTGCACATAAACAACAAGAATAGAGAAAAACAAAAGAGCAAGCAATAAAAGAAGAAGAGAAAGATCTGGTACATGAGGTTACTTGATTGAGTTGAGCTGGGAAATGATTTATCTTGTTCTTCTGGGTTTTTCTTTCTGGGTTTTGCAGCTGAAAGCAGAGCAGAGAGAATCGAGGACCCAAATCTAGTCTCCTTAGTCCATACTTATATCTGTACTACCCTAATCAAATAAAATCAAATGAAATCGTGCGTCACATAAATAAATGGGGAAGATGATAAAATTAAATTAATTAAAAGTGGAGTAGTACAATTAGTGAAGAGGAGATTGGATACTTTGGACTTTGGAGGAGGTTTCTATGTTTTCTAATGATGATACGTGGCTTTAGCCAATTAGGTGCTCACCCTAGGAACTTCTTCTGCCATTTATCCCATTGTTTTCAATCTCGAGATGGGAGATTTTTTTTCAAACTTAACCGTGGGGGGTCGGAGAGGACAAGGGATGACTTCCGATACTGCTAAATTTCAGTGATCATGGTTGTTTGGTTGACGTATAAATTCATTCGTTTATTTTGTTTTGGTGTGAATGAGTTATACATGTAGTATAAAATATAAATTGAAATGGAGAGAATTGAACTTGAGACTTTCAGTCTTAACGACTAGATCAATATCTTATTGGTAAGTTGATTCGTTGATCATGTGTTCGGTACATCTTATTTTTACTAGTCGTATGGAAAATACATATACGAAGTATTACGGGTTTTTGGTGGCATAAATTGATTCGTTTACATGTTATCTGTGTTATGAACGAAGGACCCTTTTGGGCTTGAATGTTGGAATAATAAGAAGAAATAAATGAAGAGATTAAAACACACAAGAATTTAAGGTGGTTCACTATTGATTGAGCTACGTCCACCATGGGGGGTTGGAGCTTGTATTACTCTTCAATGGAGAAAGAATTACAAAGAGGAATTCTCAAACGTGAAGAAGAGAGGAATTCTATGTATGCTTAGATCTAGGGTTTCAACCTCACTTGTGTTTCTCTCTCTTCATTCTGAAATTATCATTACATTTGGTATTTATAGTGTTAGACATCAAATCAATCTAAGCGACAAGAAAAGGCCACGTCGATTAAACCTTGCGGAGAAGAAAAAAGTTCAGCCGCAGGGTTTGGTCGAACCTTTAAAGGGTTCGGCCGAACCAAGGTTGGGTTCGGCGGAACTTACCCAAAGTTTGGGCGAACCTCCAAAATCTCAAAGCTACCGACTCTCTTCAGGTTCAGTCGAACCATGTAAGAGTTCGGCCGAACTTCCCCTGCTTCATGACAGCTTCTCGTAAAATAGTCATAACTCCCTCATTTCTCATCCAAAATGAGCTTATGACCAGAAGTTGGAAAGCTATTGAGCCAAGCTTTCACCTCCAACTTGAATCAACTCAATCTAATGAGTAGATCATGAGATATGTCCATTTGAAGGCATACCTTCTACTATAACACCCTAACACCCTTAAAGGAAGATTCAAGACACACATAACAATCTGCATCTTAATTTTTACTTGTATTATAAAAATAAGTTAAGATACGTTCATGGTAGATGAGAGCTACACAATGGAGTACAAATCATAAGGTTTAGATAAGTGAAAATATATGGATTTAAGTAAGATGTTTTTGTAATCAAATTATTGATTTGCTAATGTGGCCAATGACACAAAAAAGTTGAGTACGTTTGATTTTATACAGTGGACATACATTTCACAATTAACAAGCATACGTGTTCTTCCCCATATTTAATTACTTGATTGCCATGGTCAATACTACAATCAAGGGTTTAGAAGAGTATTTTCCCCATGCAACTAGAAGGATATACGGAGTTTTGGCATGATAGTGCAATGTAACTTGTGTACTGAACAAGACTTTGTATAAATCAAGGGTTGAAACAAGAAAAGTCAGTTGCCCCTTCAAAGTTCAAGCATTTGTGATTTATTTGTGTGATTCTAATAGTTGTAGTGGTTTCTAAAGACCTTAGTGATGTCTTAGTTAGTACTGCGTGTAGTTTGTAGGTCTGTTGAACCTTTTCATTTTGTATGTTAAGCCTATGTCAAAAAAAAAACTAGAAGCTTATGAGTTGTAAATTACCGAGAGTAGTATTGTGCAGCTTAAAAGCATAACATCGGGATGAGTAGGGGTGTAACGAGCCGAGGTTGCTCGCCTCGGTTTCGACTCGGCTCGGCTCATAATTAACACCAGATGACAATGGTGTGGGGGGCGAAGGTTGGAAAGTAGTACGCCTGGTTCACAAGGTTCTACCATTGCAGAACCCAATCATAATCAAAAGAAGAGTTTGATCCTGGCTCATAAGGTACGTTAGCTATGTCCTTAACACATGCAAGTTAAAGACAATAAGAGTGAAGATTGGGTTTGGGTTTGGAAATTGTGATTTGGATTGGAAGACCGGAAGAGGGAAACAATAATATGGCCCATATCCATAAGCAAATAGTGAAATCCCTACCCAAAGTCCAAAGTCCAAAGAACCAAAGATGTCTAAAATTATCCAATGTCTAAAACTTAAAATAGAAAAGGAGCCCATACTTGTATAAATGTTTATGTAAACTTATGTATAGTACAATTCAAATTACCATACACTTGGATTAGAGGTTTATTGTTCCTTTAAATTGAAATTAGTTTATTTTGTCCGAGCTACATACATGCTATTTTTTTCTTATTTTTGAAAACAAGGGAAAGATAAAAATGGAAAAAATTTCAACATTTTCTTTTTTTTGATAGGACTTATCATGAACATAAGTTCAGGTTATAAGTTGTTTGTTCGACGACATTTTGGTAAAACGATAATTATGATAGTTCAATTAGTTTTATTATACACTATGTGTGATGAAGGTTTCTATCAGGCTAGAACTTTCTTGGGTTAATCCAGCCCAAACAATTTTGAAGAAATACAGGGATTTTCTCTCCCAAAGTGCTTCTAGTGAGCATTGAACCCCAACTTTGATGTTAGAAGATGGAACCCTTTTCACTAGTTCATGCATAGTTGTGGTAAGTACACTTCAATAATTCGTACTTAGTATTAATCCATTGCAGTGGTCAACGGCCTTGTATATTATATAACACAATGATTTAACTATACAAAATTACAGGATATTTGCTACACTTATCCATCAGGTAGATAATCCACCACTAATAGAACATTAAAAAAAAACTTTTATTAAAGTTGGCATGGATTTCACCACCGTTACTCTTTATTAGTGGTGGGTAAACGATGTTTTTTTCAAAAAATTACAAATCACATATTGACAAGAGGTGATTATTCCAAACAAGAATTTCTCATTATTTCTCAAAGTTGATTTCTGTGTAAGAAAGTGAAATTCTTCCTCGTTGGCATATGGTCACTTGCAGCCAATGAAACGTTTAAAAAGGAAGAAAATGGGTTGCATCTCACATGCATTTGGCTGACTAAAATCCAATGATGGGAAACGGTAATATATATCAAGATGAAGTGAAATTGAAGAAATATTGGGATGAGTATTATGAGCTACTTTTAGTTAGTAACTTAAAAAGGATAAATCAGTCATTAACTCAAGTTGTTGGATATTCATATATGGTTGCCAATTTTGAGTTCAATCACGCAATTCACCCGCAATCATAGCTACCCTTAGTTTCAATTCATCAAAATTACTACTTCTTCCGTTTCACAATAGATGCATCGTTTCTCTTTTGGACACTATTTATTAACTATCTTTGACAATTATTCTTTCACATTATGTAAATACAAACATAGTCAAGTGAGATCTTGTTAAGTTTGTATCAATGTGAGGATTTCAAATTATCAACTTTTTATAATTTTTACTTACACGCAATTAGAGATATTAATGATTAAAAAAGCATGTTGGAATACGTGAAAATAGAAATGATGCATCCTTTGGGGAACGGAAAAAGTAGAATTTACTATCAATTAGTAAACGCCTATAATAAAGCATGACTATGTTCCCATCATATTTCTTCTATCCATTCCATTTTTGCTACAAACTTAATAATGTACAAATATTGATCTTGGGTAACTACAACTTGCACGTACCAACAATATCCCGTACTACGTATGTGTATTACTTTAACTGTTATTAGTGGGTAAAGTTTTTTAGGGGGTGGTGTCCAAGATATGAGACCATCAAACTCCATCTACACCATTTGTCGATTGTGGCTTAAAAAAAAAAAAAAAAAAAAAGTATGATGTAATAAGATAATCAAGTAAATCAAGCCCCTCGAGAAAAAGTAATGGATGGACTAGCAGAGCTTTTGGTATGGGCTGGTTAAAATCAAACTTAGGCCCAAAGACCATGAGGGTGTTTTAATACCACACTTTCACAGTAACGTACGGGATATCAAATTATTGATGTATTTTTAGGAGGTAAGATGAAGCGTCTTGTGAGGCCAAAACCCCGCACGGATCAATCCGATTCGAATTAATGGGCTAGAAATAGTAAGGGAAACCCTCACTGAAAGTGCACTTGATTAGTTGGATTGAACTCCTAACCTTTTTGGTTGAAAGGAGAAATTTTTTTCTTTCCAATTTCCACTACACCTAGACATTTTATCGAGTTATTGATGATGGTGTAAATTGGATCGGAGTTATTTCGTACAAAATAATACTACATTCGTTTCAAAAAGATCTTACACTTACTATTTGCACGGACTCTGTTGCAATGTTTGACCGTTAATATATCTAATTTTATATGGCAAAAAAGTATATAAAAAGCTGATATTTATAAAATACATTTCGAGACGAATCTAACAAGATATCTCATGATAATTATTAATCGATATAAAAGTGAAAATTTATGCTTAAAATTTTGATTATTGGGCACATTTTTCTAAACGTAATTAACTTAATGAAACAGAAATACCACGTATAATACAAAAAAATTAAAGACATTATTACTCCGTACTACGGACTCAGGGAGTACTCCGTTTGATGTAAAAGTGTGAAACTATTATGCCTTGGATTCTTACCTTTGTGGTTAATCTCACTTTTTACATAAGAAACGTTGTTTGGTAGGAATCCAATGGGAATCATGATCGACCGTTACATATGAATATATGATATGATGTAGACCTGCATGCCTCAACTTACAGACCGATCGATCATCACTTGCAAAAATAAAAAAGATCCCTTGGATACCAACTCACATTCCATCTACAGGGTAATCCTTTTAAAGTAGCCAACCAATTAGCAAAGACCATATCAAAGTCATACGGAGTATATAACAATATATAAATAAAAACACCAATCAATTATCCTATCACAAGGTAAAAGTGCATGCTTAAAGTGAAGCTTCACATCCTAAAAGCCTTGTCCTGTACTCGTACCGTTGTGTATAAATGACTAGTTAACTTACTAAGTTCTTTATCGATCATGTTTTAATCTAGTGGTTAAGACTGAGGGTATATGTACGATGTGTTTCAGGTTCGAATCTCATCTCCCTTATTTATGAGTCGGTAGATGTTATGAATTCCAATTTTAAGAAGAGAATGACATTGTATTACTCATGAATACGGGGTACTCCCTTCGTTATTTTTACTTGCATCACTTGGATTTTAAAATGTTGTTGCATCAATCACAAATCACAATCCGCTTTTTGGTTCAGTGGTGATTGGGGCTGAACTTGGTAGTGATAACTCATGTACGATCCCCTGCAATAACAATTTGGATGAGACTGGGACCTATCCAACTAGAACACGCCCCGAATCCAGATTAGCCCTAAGGTGAACTGGGTGCTAACACCCAAAAAATATAATCAATTTTTTATAATTTTTAACAAATATAAAATCAAAGATATTTAATGGTCAAATGATTTTAGTGTTATCACTCGATTCACCCTTATGGCTAATCCGGTTTCGGGGCAAGTTCTAGGTGGATATGTTTCAATCCCCACCCAATTGTTGTTGCGGGAGATCAAACACGCGGTCCACCCTACCAAGTTCAGCCTCAATCACCACTAAACTAACAAGCCATTGATATAAAATAGTCAAATAATGCATTTATAAGTATGTCATTTCAAGTGATACAAATTAAAAAAAAAACCGGAGGGAGTAATAAACAAGAAGTTGAAATTGGACAAAACATCCAAGCCTGCCCTTTCTTTTTTCTTTTTTGGTTTAAGAATTGACAAATACAATTGGATCAATCAAAGGTCTAAATGACCCCACATTGGTTACCCTGACTATTAGGGTAAGGGGTTTGAACCCTATCTCCCCCTCCCAATTTCACCTATATAAATAAATAAACTAAAAAAAATAAGAAACAAATAATTGGCCAAAAGTCATAAAACAAACCTTTTGAGCCAAATATTTTTAAAAATTGCTGCTCCTACGATATGAACAAGATTATGCCCTAGAAATGCTGCATGCATCCATGAGGGCATACATAGGAGTATCCAAGGTTGAAACCAAGACCAATATTTGGTTCCTAACCTCATTAAAAATATACTCAAAATTAAAATAAAAAAAAAAATCAATATAATCATCGATCCTTCCTAATGCTAATGATTGACTCCTACAACTAACTATATTCCTAATTAAAAATGAAGCATGTATGATAATATAATGAAGATACTATAGATTGGTAGATATAGATTGGTGTTAGATGATCGATCAATCTCTGAATCTTGTTCAACGATTACCCTTCTTTTATCGTGTGTCTTTGATTGTTTTGACACTTTTAAGAAATTTGTTAGTCTTTATAACAACATAGAACAGCAGCCCAGCCTGGCCTGGCCCGGCCCGGCCCGCTAGGTAGATGGAATTTGTTCAGAAGTTTCTGCAGTTGTTGTGGTAATGGCTTGAGAAGGACTTGACCCTGTTGATACAGCCACTACCCCTACAGTTGATGTCACCCCTGCACACAAAAATATCAGTACATTGTTTGAGTTCTAACTACCAATTCACTTAGAAGTTGCAAAAATAATGTCCGTCATAAAAGGAAAAAAAATATCTATAATACCCTTACTTTAATCTAACTACGGTCAGTCACTAGGTACGGAGTAATAATATTTAGGATGTTTCGTTCCATATAAGTTTAAGGAGTGGTACAACCAAATAACAAACATGTTTCGAGCCAGTGTTGACCGTTTGACCAGGGTATTAACGTCATTTTAAGGGTACCAAAATGACATATGATAATAAGTTAGTAACTATTGGGTCATACTCATACACATAATATTTTTAAAGGTATGTCCTCTTTTTAAAGTACAAAATGCACAACTAATGAAGTGGAACCCTCACATTTTCCATATGTACCAATTTGACCAATAGTTCCACATGGCATTCTAAAGTCAAGACATTAACCCACAACATCTTTTTACCACGGTAAAAAACAAAGAACATGATTTTGACCCTTTCGTTGCAAGAACACAGTTTTCTATGCTATACTCGTAAGAAAAAGAAGAAGAAGAAGAAGAATCTAACCTGTGGTAGTAGTGGTGGTGGTAGGAGTAGTAATATTATTAGGCAAAGGAGAAGTGGGAAGTGATAAGATGCCAGGGGAGTTGAGATGCTGATGGGGTAACAAAGGGTATTGTTGTACCATATGAGGAGGATATTGGACCCCAAACCCATGACCTTGGTTACCTTGAGGATATGGCCCATAATATGGGTAATAGTTGGGAAAGTACCCTATTGCCCCTGCTCCTCCTCCTGTTGCTCCACCACCTCCACCTCCACCTCCAGTTGTTGGGTAGTAAGGTGAGAATTGTTGACCGTATACACCATAGTAATTCTGTGACTCAGAAAAATTACACCTCATTTTAGTTTTAACAATAAAAATAAAAAGAAAATGAGAAAGAAAAAGAAAAAGTTGCACATTATTGAAGCATTGCATTCAGGTTGCACTTACCATGTGGTACATTGTGTCATGTGCATACCCAGTGAATCTGCAAGTAATCAATACACAAACAAACAAATTTGTAACAAATAACATTAATGGATAAATGGATTATGAAAAAAATGGACTAGCACAATTTGAAACTACATCCACATATGAACAAATAATATCTCGTCTTGTCATTCATACGTTTCAAAATAGTTGCAGTGTTGCACTTTTCTTTTACTATTATTATCTATGTATATAAAAGTTACTATTCCAAAATCGCATATTTCGGTCATATTGAGACTAATTCAACAAATTCGTACATATGGTCATGGTGTGTAAATACTGTAAAAGTCAAAGTGGAGTAAATGCTTATTATATTCCTAAAAGATTGTCTCATTTGATTTTTCACGCTATTCAATGCACGACTTAAAATATAACTTTAATTCTATACGCCTAAAAATTATAACAAGTTGATATTGAAACGAATCTAATAAGAGTATAAGACCCTACATAATTGCATTATTTCTTATATATTAGAGAGGATTTATAGTCAAAGTTTTTAAAGTTTGACCCAAAAAATTACAATATAATAGTCTTTCAAAAACTGAGGGAATAAGTTACAATGGGAGAGTGTATTATAGGTAAGTTAGATCCCTCCCACATGTAGCATGTGAAATTGTAAATTTGTAACCACCTCAAGGTCGCCTAGCAAAATAATTTACAGTAAATAAAAAAAAATTATTTAATTATATATTTATATGGGTTCCAAGAATGGTAACATTAAAAAAACAGCATTACCCCATTCACAGTTCACACCAATATCTTCCTCTTGATACTCTCTCTCTCCCCCTCTGTGCAGCAACACTTTGCCAGCCATTATGCAGTCAAATCCAGTGGTTTTGGGCCTTTGACCATGTTTTTTTTATTTTTTTTAAAAAAGGAAAAAGTTGCAGGCCAGAGTATTTTTATTACCTCAAATATCAGAACCTGGGAGGTATCTGGGAATGGGGGCTGTGGCATCTTCTTTCATCTTTTATTTACCCATTTATAACCTTTTCTTACTTACACAAACAGTGTCTTATGAAAGTTCATGTAGACAGTTTATTATAAGAGTTCATGTTAGACAGTTTCTTATAAGAGTTCATGTTATACACAGTTTCTTATAAAAGTTCATGTTAGACGACCCTAAACCTGAGATTAAGGTTTGTTATTGTTTTATTTAACCAATTTCACATTACCCCTCAAATGTGAGAGCAACAATAAAAAATACAGCTACATATATATTTTTTTGGTTAAAAAATGGATAAATTGTTTTTTACCACCTAAAAAAACTAAAACTTGTATTTTAACACCTAAAAATTTAAAACATGTTATGCAGAGGGCACAACACTTCTTATATGTTCAATTTTTCCACGATTTCATGTATTTAACTCTTTTATCTTCCTTAACATTATTAGTTCCATGAACTTACATAATTTATCACCACCATTAATTTACAAAAAAAATAGAGAATGGTGAAAGAGTCAAAGAAAATCATACAGGGAGCTTAAAAAAAAATTGGAGGGAAATTGAATTAGGTAGCCGTACATAAAGGTTTCATCTGTTTTTTCACTTTCAGGTAAAAAACAAGTTTTAATTTTTTGTAGGTGATAAAATACAAGTTTAATTTTTTGTAAATAATTTTTCGATTTTTGTAGATGGTAAAAAGTCATTCGTCCTTAAAAAATACAAAAAATAAAACAATAATACTAAAATTAGTATTAAAAAAAACATAATTGCTCACCCATAAGGTGAATAGGGGTATGGAGGAGGCTGAGCAGAAGGCTGATGAAAGTATGGCGATGAAGATGAACCTGGATATGTTGGTGCACTCATCAAACCTGATGATGGTCTAAACGACCTTCCTCCTCCTCCTGCAACTGTATTCGACAAAATCAAATCAAACCATACCAGAAATAAAATCAAAATCAAAATCAAAAACCTTTATAAATCTACATCTACATATATATATAGGTCTAAATTATTATGCAAAACATTCTCATTGTTTATGCACATGTATATGTGGTCCATTGTCATTTGATGCTTTTTATGGGTGATCTTTTAAGCAGTTAAGTTTGCATTCAAAATCATCCCACCAAACCCAAACCCAAACCCAAACCCGAGAGAGGAAGAAACCCGTACCATGTTGTGGAGTGGGTGGGCGGTTCTTCTGAGCACCAAGAGATGCAAGATTACAGTTTGCCCTCCTTCCATCAATCACTGGTGATGGGTTTTGACAAGCCCTAAAGGCTGATTCTGGATCCTTAAATGTCACCTGAAAATTCAAAAATTAAAAAATTAAAAATTAAAAATTAAAAACACAAACTTTATTTTCACAATCCCAACAAAATATTGCATACTCCGAACCAGAGGGAGTAAAAAAAAGAAAAGAATGAATCTTTGGAGAAAAAAGAGGGAGAATCTTACAAAACCATAGCCTTTAGATCTTCCAGTAGACTTATCAGTAATAACAACCGCCTCCAAGATCTCTCCAAACTGCTCGAAGTATTTCTTCATGGTATCCCTTTGAGTTTCCCAAGCCAAACCACCCACAAATATTTTTGTGTATGTTGTTTCATGATTCATCGACTGCCCCCCTCCAAAACTACTATTATAATTATAATTATTATTATGAAATTGCCTTTGTTGAGACATAATCACCACCAATAAAACCCCGGATCAAAAAATTGAGAGAATTCAAAAAATAAAAAAATAAAAACCCAGAAAATATGTTACTGTAACTGCAATTTCTGTTGAGAAGAAGGAGAAGATGATTTTGTTGTTGTTAACGAGAAAATATGAATAGTGTTGGTGGGTTTTGTTGATGGTGGAAACTGGAAGAGAGAGGGTTGAGAAAGAGAGGAGAAACGGAAAAATTATATGCCCTTTTGGAGAGGTTTATTTATATATGGAGAGAGTAGTAAAATATACTATGAGGAGAGAGAAAGAAGGGGAGTATGCGCACTATGTGAATTTGAGATAATGCCTAGCTGGAAATTGAAAACTGTTGATGAGAGAGAGGGACAAGAAAGCTGCTAGTGGGAAATTGGGAATCCACAACAATTGGGATTCACCAAGACTGGCCTAGGTTTGTCTATTTGAGTTTTTGGATGATACCGACTTATAATAATTTACGTGTATTATGATATTAAAATGCTCTGTAATAATGTATAAATAGTTAATATCTTTGATTATTCGAAAAATCTAATCTAATATATATACCTAAAGGAGGCATATTTGCTGAATTATTAGAGCGCCACGTAGGATTACTAAGGGTTTCAGCCAATGAAAACAAGATTTCTAATTTATTTTTGAATTAAAAAAAATTGAGTGCCACGTAGATAATTAATTAGGCGCCACATAGATATTTTAATTAATTATTACTAATATATACAACTTCATCCAAAATCCAACACTCTTATAATTAAAAAATAAATCTAAAATAAAATTCAATCCAAAATCAAACACGAATCTAAAATAAATTTCAATCCAAAATCAAACACTAATCTAAAATAACATAAAATTCAAAATCAAACACTATTCCAATATTAGAGTGCCACGTAGAAAATATAATGGTTTTGGCGAATGAAAAATAAGATTTCAAAAATATTTAGTAGATATTTTTATTAATTAATTACAAATACTATGTATATACAACTCCATCCAAAATCAGTCACTGTAACAATTAAAAAAAATCTAAAATAAAATTCAACCCAACATCAAACACTTATCTAATCTAATATATAAGTACAACAGTTGGTATATATAATAGTTTTATTTTATTTTAACTTAATAATTTAATAGAATCCGTGCATCGCACGGGCTAAAATCTAGTATATATTAAGGCGAATCCGATCTAATGTACTTTCTTTGTTTCTTTTTGTTTGTTACGTATTTGTTTAGGGTGTTTCACAATGTTTGTTACATGGGAGAATTTTTCCTTTTATAAATTTATTTATATTGTCATTTTTTGTGTCAGCTTTTAATTTTAATTGGTCCAATTTTTTTAACTCATTAAATTTCTTTACAATTTCCAAGTATGTTTTTTTTTTTTTGAGGGAAAAGCGAAGTTAATGCATTAATTAAGGGACAAATTGTCCGAAAGTACATAAGGAGAAATCTCCAGAGGACAGTGATTTTAAGGGACAAATTGTCCGAAAGCGAAGTTAATGCATTAATTAAGCGAAGTTTACGTAATCCCATGATAATTAACAAATGAAATCACAATTAAAGAATCCAATTAGCTGCCCGAAAATCTGTATGGTGCATTGGTGCAGCACAACTGCACAACAGTGGGAGGTTCCATTAACGGAAAAAGTACAGGAGGAATGGGGCAGCTATTATATGTGAATGTCACAATTGACACTTCGATTTAAATCCTGTAGACATTTCTATTGGGGAACTGGGATCCCTCTCATACAAGAAAACTACATAGTACGTAATTTAGAAGGTGGACCATAATGTACAGTGAGCATGGTGCATATTAAGCACACTAGAATATAATTAAAAGAACATATGAGTACCTAAAAATTAAGAACATGAAATATATGCGTAATAATACAAGAACACTAAGCCCTCTCATACAAGAAAACTACAAAGTACGCAATGAAAACCAAACTTATCAAAAAAAAAAAACATGAAATATATTTTTTATTTTTATTATAATAACATTTAAATATATATTACTTTATAACAAAAAAGTGAAATATTATATCGCATGTTATTTTGTCTTAGTGTCATGTTCTTTTATTTTTACACTTATTTTCTTTTGGTGCACCATGCTTATTGTGCACCATGTTCCATGGTCCATAGTTCACGGAGTGACAATTTATGCGTAGCCGTTTTACATAATCTTTATAAGCTAATAGAGGTCTCATGTGTTATTACACCTCATGGGATGCATTCCCGTCTGAATATCCTTCGCAGAAAAATTAAAATGGTCAAACTCAACTGAAACTCCACAGTGGAGTATTTATACAAACTAAACTAGGTCATGTGAATGCACGGATATTCGAAACTTATTATTTGACCATCTTTTTCATAAAATATTTATCTCTTAAAGCTAATGAATAATTAATGAGTCTTTAACGTACTCATTTATTCATCTAATATATTTTATAATATTTAATATTAGGAATTGAAGTATAATAATTTGACCAAAATATTCAATGTATTCTTAATACGTTGATTTGACCAAAATGTTGATTATATATATACTAGATTTTAGCCTGTGCGATGCACGGATTCTATTAAATTGTTATGCTTAAATAAACTCATATGTATATACCAATTTTATATATTAGATTAGATTAGTTTTTGATTTTGCATTGAATTTCATTTTAAATTTATTTTTTTAATTATGAGAGTGTATGTTTTTGGATGAAATTGTTTATGCGTAGTATTATTAAAAAATATCTACGTGGCGCTTAATTATTTATCTACGTGAAACTCTACTTTTTTTCAATTCAAAATTAATTTTGAAATCTTATTTTTCATTGGCAGAAACCATTAGATTTCATATGTGGCGCTCTAATATTGGATTAATATTTGCTTTAAATTGAATCTTATTTATTTTATTTTATGTGTTTGATTTTAAATGAATTTTATTTTAGATTTATTTTTTAATTATTAGAGTATTTGATTTTAGATGGAGTTGTATATATTAGTAATTAATTAATTAAAATATCTACGTGGCACCTAATTAATTATCTACGTGGCAATCGAATTTTTAATTCAAAAATATATTAGAAATCTTATTTTTCATTGGCCGAAACCATTAGTAATCCTACGTGGAGCTCTAATAATTCAACAAATATGTATCCTTTATATATTTATATTAGATATTAGATTATTTTATTGATATGATTTTTTTACTCAAATATTACCAAAATTGTCTAATCTATTAATATATACTAAAAGAGACACCAGGAATGACACGTGTCAATTCCTGGTGCGATTTTTTCCCGCCAAAAACCACTTTCCAAAAAAAAATGCATCTGTTTTATTTTATTTTTATTCTCTACTTTTTTTTATAAACTATGTATGGAAAAAAATTTAGTTTATAAATTATGGCAATAATAGATACAACGTAATAATAATTATTCTAAATTGGTAATATTTAATCAAATCGCTATATTAATAATGGAAAATATATTACTCAATATTTTGGTCAAAGTACCATATTAGCATTTTAAATATGCATATTAGATGAATAAATTTAAACGAATATGTTAAAAATGTTATAACTATGCAGTAGTTTGGGAGATATTCAATTAAATTTTTGTGAAAAAAAATGATCAAAATCCGTGCGTGCACGGGATCTAATCTAGTATTGATATATTCTACTCCCTCCGTTCCTAAATAAGTGTCACTTATTGGAAACGACACGGACCTTAATAAAATTGTGAAGTGTGTAAGATGTAATGATTGAGAATGTTTTTGTTTTGGGAAAGGAAAAATTAGATAATTATTTATTGATAATGTACAAATAAAAGTGAATGTGGGGATTGAAAAGTGAAAAAGTGTAGAATGTGTAAGTAAAAGTAATCATGATTTATAGAAAAGTGAGAAAAGTGTATGGAAAAGTGTATGGAATAGTGGGAAAAATATATGTTCAAAAATAGAAAAGTGACACTTATAAGGGAACGCCAAAAATGGAAAAGTGACACTTATTTAGGAACGGAGGGAGTATAACACTATAATTTTTTCCATACATAGACTATTCATACAAAAAAAAAATAGATATGATATTTTAGGAAAGAGGTTTTTGAAAGGAAAATTTTACACCATGAAATGACATGAGAATATTTACTCACCAAATATAAAATATTATGTACATAATAAAATATTATGTAATATATTCTAACATTTCACGTTGTAAGGGTTATGGGCTTATGGGCCTTGCGGCGGTAACAATAGTCAATAGGTAGGGAAGAAGAATTGTGTTATCGGGTTGGAATTCCGCATACGAGTTGATTCAGCGCGAATTAACGAACAAGGCATATCAAGCTTATCTTGATGTAGTACACTCAATATTTTAAAAAAATCTTGTTCAGGGAAAAAAAAAAAAAGCTTATCTTGATGTAGTACACTCAATATTAAAATGGGTAAATGAATCTCTATTATATAAGAGAAGTGTCGACTGACGAGGGTAATTTCGTAATCATACTTTTGGTGTCCCCTGTGAAAAAGACAATGATATCATCGGTTAATTCACAATTTAATTAATTAATGCCCCTATTAATTACAAAATTTAAATTGCTACTCCATTAATTATAAAATGCAATATAAAAGGCAAAAGGAGTGTTTAAGACTTTAAGTTGATAATCAATCTCTTATAATTACGTTAAATTATTAAAAAAAGCTAGTGGGAATATTAGTTAATTACGGAATTATTATCGTTTTATTTTTTAAGTTTCAATTTATGCATCACTTGCGTTAGTTTTCAAACTATGATCATGCATAATTGTCTCTATAAATTTGGTGGATCTCAATATATCGTTTCGGTTTTTAAGTTTTTAACTTACACCTTTTGTTGCTATAGATCTTTCATACCATTTTCTTAACTATTCGATTAGTTTTTTTTTTACGAAGTCTTGAAATAGGTATTAAGAAATTGGTTAAGATGCTTTCAAAAGAAGAAGAAAAAAAAAAAGAGGTAATCATTTTACGATAGTAAATATTAATTTCTCAATATCGGTCTACATGCATTCTAAAAATTCACGCACGCATTGCGTGCATAAAAGACTAGTACTCTATATTAGTACGAGGCCGGGGTAACAAGAAATACGAGATTACGACTTTACGAGTATTTAGTAGAAAGTGAACTACTCCGTAATAATATAACTAGCATTTTGACCCATGCAATGCACGGGGGAATTCTATATATAAAGTGTGAAAATTTTCATCGCTCGACATACAATTTGTAGGTATCATAAAATATAAATTTTTATGGTACATTCATAAATATCTGGTTAGTGTAAGATTTAAATAAATAAATAAAAACTTTATGTTTATTAATCTTTTTCTACTTTAAGGTTAGTTATTATAAAATCAGCCTAAACAAAATTCAAGAGTAACGATCAACTGCAGTGATAACGTGATATACAATTTAATTTCTTCTAACATAGAAATAAAAAATGATTATTATTTAAAATAATAAAAACAAATAGGAAAAATTAAGGCATATTAATTGAAAATGTGGAAAATACATAAAATAAAGCTAGGCATCTTACCTCCGATGTATGTTGATATAGATATATTTGATCGTGTGAATAATATTAAAAAAATGGATGGTAGTCAAATTTATTTATAGGGGGACATGGGAGATGAGAGATTGATATAACTCTTACTGAAGTTAAGTACTCCGTATTTAAAAAGATTATTAAGTTATAAGTACTAATGCTTATTGATCTGTGGTAATTTATTTCTATGTTTTTATTATGGGTGTCATCTGAGTTGTTTATTGTTTTCATATTCAAGGGTATCTTTTGAGTTGTCACAATTTTAATGCAAGTCCTAATATTGAATAACATTTTAATGAATTAATCAATTAAAAAAAAGAAAATTAAGGGGAAAAGATGGAGATGATGGGGAAGTGGATACACGATCACATATTACACATATCACTATGATGTGAGTTTTTAAATACTAGGTATAAATTAGGTCAGATGAAAACGAGGAACTATATTCCAATCTCAGATATGTTTTTTCGACCAAAATAAGTTCAAATATGGTACCCATAAGTTCAATTAGCGTACTCATAAGTTCAAATATGATACTCATATACGAAGTATAAGTTACATATGGTACTTAGAAGTTCAAAATGGTAATCAGAAGCTCAAAAATGGTATTCATTTCTCAAATAAGGTACAAATTTTTTTTAAAAATAATGGTGTAACTATCACCGTGCCCTCAGTTATATATTTGAAGGTACATATCTGATATGGTCTCTCCGCCCTCGATGAAAACAGATTAAAGAGGAATTAAGAAAGGAAGATACCGCAGGATGTAAAAACCAAGCTGTAAACTGTGAAAGAATGATGAGTGTCACTCACTAACCACAAATAACGGTATTGTACTGTCTTTTCAGTTTTCAGGAGAGAGAAAGTCAGACAGATTTGTCAAACCTTAGCCTTTCCGATTTTAATTCTTCATAAAATACATAAAATCCAGCTCCCTTTTCCCTTTTCCCTTCTCCCTTCTCCTTTCTTTCTTTTTTTTTTTTTTTTTTTCATGGGGTAATGTTTGATTGACATAAAAAATAGGGAGTATGACTCTCTTTATTTTTTTGGGAAAAGAAAATATGACTTTTTAAGAAGTACTCACTCCGTCTCTTAATACCCGACCTGTTTTGACCCCGGACATGTTAATCAATGCATAATTTTGATCATTAATTTTTTCAACTACATATTATAAAAACTTATAAAAATATTAATATTTTGAAAATATATATTAATATGAAGCAAACAATATATTATATATATACTAACATTTGTTTTCATATATATATATACTAGAAATAAAATAAGGTTAGAGTGAATTATGTGAATAGTGCAAAAAGTCAAACCGGACGAGTATTAAGGGATGGAAGGAGTAAAATATTAGAGTATTGTTTGGTTGACAAAAACAAGGGAAGTCACACTTTGTCTACTTCCTACAAAATAGAGGAAGTTGCTTACATATGTTCCCCCTAAGTAAGTGGAACTTCCCATGAGAATTTATTTCTGGGCCATATTTAACCAAACAATATCACCCATTTCCTAGAAAATGCTTATGCATGAAAAAAAGCTTCTTCCTAGGAAGTTCTATTTCCCACATTCAACCAAACGACCCATAATATTTTATTTTATTTCCAAAATCTGATTTTCCATTCATTTGTCGGCTAACTGGGTTGATTCTGGGCAAAAATTGATTTTGGCACAATATTTGTTTGATTTTTGCAGATCCACTATAGGAATATAGAAAACTGTGTTTTACTCACATGAGGTATTGTCCGTCAAGACTCATTGCTTCAAAACAAATGATCAACCCAAAACGAGGTCGATCAAGAATTCGATCTGTTATTTGCTTTAGTATTAATACAAAGTAGAGAGAATAAGAGTATTACAGAGTATTTTTCAACGATTAATCATCTACTCCCAAGTACGGAGTACTCCGTACTGTCTTCCTAATGTTCTTTTTCTTTTTACACATTTTAAATTTATCGGCCTTAGATTTTAAATCCAGTACAAATGTTGAAATATACTACACGCATCGGTTTGACTTTTTGCACTATTCACATAATTCACTTTGACCCTATTTTATTTCTAGTATATGAAAACAAAAGTTAACATATAATATATTGTTGGCTTCATGCCTTCATTTTGACATATATTTTCAGAATATTAATATTTCATAAGTTTTTATAATATGTAGTTAAAGATATTGGTAGTTAAAATTGTACATTGATAAACGTATCGACTCGAACCGGTGCGTGTATTATGGGACAGAGGGAGTACAATAAAGTGGAGAGATACATCATAAATAAATTTTATACAAATGACAAAAATAGATACATTTTGAATGTTCAAATTACAAATCAAAAGAAAATATAATAAAAAATAATTATTATTGAGGCAAGGAAGAAGTCTCCTCAATCCATTCCAAGCTAGGTTCACTCCAAGACCTTGGCCTAAATCCTAATTGAAAGAATAAGACCATTTCAAGTGCTTCAAAAACCTTATTTTGATCTAAAATTGTATTCCAAATTCCACTTACTATGCAATAGTTACCATTGTAAGGAGCACGGTGATGGGCAGCATGTTCGAACCGTGACACTAACACCCCTAAATCTTGTAACGTTACTACTATTGGGGGTAGCTTGCTCTTCGTTGAGTGAGACCATGCATGAAATTGTTGGCTAAACATGATACAACCCGAGAACGATCCGACAAACGCTAGTAGGGTCGGGTCATTGAGGACGAGGTTAATGGGTAGTACCGTGAAAGTTATTACCCGGGCTAATGCATGGAGGTTGTTAGCAAATTGGCGTTTTGTTATGGTCCATGGCCATTTGTGGTGCCCTTGGAAAGCATCAATTTGTCCCCCAAATAATGGGGTTGTTGCATCCCCATAGTTGTCAATTCCCCAATGGTAGACTCCAGACCCGAGATCAGCCAATGCATACCCGACTAGCCCAGCTAAGATGGGCTCGGCCCAAATATGGGAATCCGTTGAGGCAACTATGGACTTGGCTAGAGAAACTAGCAAAGTAGTGCACCCACTAGCTAACCAAGCTCGATGCTCCCATGTGGATTTTAACTCTGGATCATCGGGCTTAGGCCCTTTAGGGGTTGGAGGTTTAGCCGGTGTAGGTTTGGTAGAACTTGGTTTTACTACTATACGGGTTAAACCGGGGTTTGGTTTAACCGGGGTGGCGGCGGCGCAACGAACCCGAATGGGAATAACGCGGATAATTCGGTATCTTTTAGTAGCATATTGGTGTGATGATTTTAAGAGGCTATTTTGTTGTGGTAGGATTGACATTGGACATTTAGGTAGCAATTTTACAAGGGTGCGTAAGGGAATATATATAAGAGGATGGTACCTTGTACAAGTGGACAATATATTTTGTACATACATAGAAGCAAAATTTATTTTATTATTAAAATAAATAAATGTGGTTGTAATTGAGGAGAATTGATTTGTGGTAGCTAAGAAGATAGAAGAGATAGTGGTATGGATTAGGGATGCGTGGGACTATTTGGATGTTTTATAAAACTTTTTGGGAGGTGAATTAAGAGTCACTCATTCCTTGAGGTTAGTCATGATCATGAGTCAATATAAGCTCGTCCTTAATTAATTATTAGTATTTCATGCGTTTCAGATTAATCGTAATATACTCGTATCGTTTTGACTGGACACGCTTGTCAATGCACAACTTTGACCATCAATATCTTTAACTACATATTATAAAAACTTATAAATTTTTTAATATTTTGAAAAAATATAATAAGATTAAGCTAACAATATAATATATATTAGAAATAAAATAGGGTAAAAGTGAATTATGTGAATAATGCAAGTCAAAACGGAGCGAGTATTAAGGGACAGAGGGAGTAATTTATTTATTATTTTCATTTCTGTGTAGTTGCTACACTTGTTTTATGTACGTAGTAATAGGAAATAACCCATCTTTGTCATGCTAGACTTCCAACGGAGTACCATTTTGTACTACTCCTAAAATGTCCTGCACAGTTTTATAACCACTTATTTTAGGGGATGGCTTTGGGGAAAAAAAATGAAAATAGGAATTGAGAATTGGGCCTTGAAGGCGGGCCTCCGGTAGCCCCCTTGCTCCTAACCAAAATAAATGAACATTTACCCGGGTATAGTCAAAGCTGGCTGTAAATTTTTGGCTATACCCGGGTACAGTCAAAGCTGGTTGTACCCCCATCCAAAACGATGTCGTTTTGTGTTGTTTAAAATGAACATTAATATATTTGATAGTTCAGTAGGAACACTTGACAAGAGGGGGGGTGAATTGTTTCTTGGGAACTTGAGTAAGTTTCTTGCGGAATTTAAACAATAAAGAGACTGAGAACAATGAGCGAAGAAAGATATAAAACGGAGGAACCTTCTTGACCCTAATCAAGAAGAACCTCACTACTCTTTTGTATTAATGCAATAACTCTATTACAAATACACTCTTTAACTCGAGTTCCTCTCGAACACGAGTTCCCCACAGCAATCCCCTTCGATTACTGTGCTACTCTTTCTCTCTCTGACTTAACTCTAAGTCGCTCCTTTTCTCTTTGACTTAACTCTAAGTCACTGTTTCTCTCTTTGACTAAACTCTTAGTCGCTCTTTCTCTCTTTGACTTAACTCTAAGTCACTCAAGGATCACTCAATCCTTAAACCCAAAATACAATATGATAGATAGATTCTAGTACGTAATAAAGCTTATAGTAATAAGGAACTCAAGGAACACTCTATTTTGCCAACTGATTCTTTTAAAACGTTTAAGCTCTTTAAGATAGATTTTGTAGAAATCAGTTGTGTTTTGAAAAGCCAAAACTCTTCTCCTTTTATAGGAGAGTTTTACTTAGGGTTGGGTACCCATGTTCTCCTCAACTACCCACTAACAGTTACTGCTCAGTAACATGGGCATAGTTGGAGAGAAACAAGGGAGACCAAATCAAAACACTAAATGTACGTTAAACAGAAATACGTGGGGAGAGTTTCAAGGAACATGGAAAATCTTTTACTTGAGAAACAAGGATAATAAATCAGAATCCTATGTTTCATTTATTAATTAAATTCATTTTATTTATTAAAAAGATTTTCCAAGTTAAAACTCTTTTATAATTACAGTTAACATATTTCATTTAAAACGTACCAAAATACTTAGGTTCCTTTCGTTCCAAATTACGTATAAACAATATTAAATACTTACATAAATCCTAAACATAAACTCATATGTTGTAGTCTTCATGTTGCACCTTTAGAAGCTTCACTCGAAGACTTCCCAATTTGTTCCTTCTCTGGAACATCGAGGATCCACATAATATATGAGGATCTCGCCTTAGAAACTCGCCTAAGGATCTCGCCTTGCTTAATGATTATTTCTTCAAGGTAGTGTCTGACATGGATCAATTACTTGCTTATATTCCACGTTGCTTAGTTTATCCAACTCAGGATCTCCTTAACTTAGCATTATCCCTCTAAGGATCTCGGAACCTATTATGCAACATAACTTAACCAATTGTCAGGAGTTTGCTTTGTCATCATCAAAACTTTAGGGTCAACAATATTGGTACAAAAATGAACATTTACTATTTCGGAAATGAACAATTATTTATTTATTTGGAATGAACATTTACTATTATGGAAATGAACATTTATTTATTTATTTGGAATGAACATTTACTATTTTGGAAATGAACATTTATTTATTTATTTGGAAATAAACTACAAAAATGAACATTTACTATTTCGAAAATGAACATTTACTATTTCGGAAATGAACATTTATTTATTTATTTGGAATGAACATTTACTATTTTGGAAATGAACATTTATTTATTTATTTGGAAATAAACAATATAGGCGCTTGTAAAAACATAAAAGACCAATGAAGTGAACAATTTCATTATGATCATTAACCATATATTTATTGTGAACAAACAAATAAACAAGAAAGAACAAATAATTCAACAAAAAAGAACAAACAATATAAAAAAGAACATAAAATTCCAGAAAAAAGAACAAACAATACAACAATTATGAACAATTTTATGATGAATTTTAAAGCCAATTGAAAGAATAAACAATACAACAAGAAAGAACACACAATAAAGCAGATAATTATTATGAACAAACAAATAAACAAGAAAGAACAAATAATTCAACAAAAAAGAACAAACAGTATAAAAAAGAACATAAAATTCCAGAAAAAAGAACAAACAATACAACAATTATGAACAATTTTATGATGAATTTTAAAGCCAATTGAAAGAATAAACAATACAACAAGAAAGAACACACAATAAAGCAGATAATTATTATGAACAAACAAATAAACAAGAAAGAACAAATAATTCAACAAAAAAGAACAAACAGTATAAAAAAGAACATAAAATTCCAGAAAAAAGAACAAACAATACAACAATTATGAACAATTTTATGATGAATTTTAAAGCCAACATGAAAGAACAAACGATACAACAATAAGTTTGATGAATGAATTTAAAAAACAACAAGAAAGAACAAACAGTACAACAAGAAAGAACAAACAATACAAAAAGAAAGAATAAAAGATTAATGAAGAGTTTAATTATGAACATTAACCATATGATTATTATAAACAAACAAATAAACAAGAAAGAACAAACAATATAAAAAAGAACAAAAAATTCCAGAAGAAAGAACAAAAAATACAACAATTATGAAAATTTGATGATAAATTTAAAAAACAACATGAAAGAACAAACAGTACAACAAGAAAGAACAAACAGTACAATAAGAATGAACAAACAGTACAATAAAAAAGAACAAACAGTAGACAAGAATGAACAAACAATTCCAATATGAGCGCGTCATTTTTGGGGGTACAGCCAGAGCTGGCTGTACCTGGGTATAGCAGTTAGCGATTGAATTAATACCACTTTTTCTTGAGATTTGACGGCAAAGTACTTGTTCCGTTTTCAAATACTCTTGATACTCGTGTTTGCGCGAAGTACGTGTAAATGGGGTTAATTGTGATATTTTAGTGTTTTATGTGAGATAGTGATAATAAAGAATTGGTGTAAGTAGGGTAAAAAAGAGAAAGGAACAATAACTAATTAGTTGTTCTATGCCAAAAGAGAAAGTGTTGGAAATATTCATAAACGGTTGGAAGATAAAAGTGTTGCAAGTATTCATAAACAACTAAAATAGACAAGTGTTATAAATACTCCGTATTAAAAAACGAAAGGAGTATAACGTATATACTAAATATGTTGAAATAAGTTCAAATTAGGGATCGGTAATGCATTACAAATACGAGTACCTAACAGATTCACATGAGAAAAAAAGGGGGAAAAGGGTAACACAATAAACCCCACACACTCACATTCAAAGAGAAGGAGGCAACCAAATGGAGTCAGAACTCAGATGTGTTTGCACATGCTACCTTTAACCTCTTCTTAATGAGTGTGCTAATTGCATTATTTAATTAACTAACCAGTAACCAACCAACTAACCCCAGGCTGAGCCTCAATCATCGTCTGACTCTCCCAATTAAACTACCTCATTTTCTTCCCTCTTTTGACCCATTTTGACCCATCTCTTTCCTTTCCCTCTTCTGTATTCCACTTCAATATATAATGCATGCTACCTTATTATACACTTTTTTTTCTCTCTCTATATATATGGTTTCTCACTTTCTGTTGAGGAAGTAATTAAATATTTGCGTACATCTTTTGGTGTGTAGTTAGAACTACAAGAGCAATGATGTAAACGTCAAGATGATATATCTGAGGCACGACATGAAAAAGTCCGACTGAGCACGAACTTGTGGGTTGTGTTCGTGTTGTATTTATTTCAAAAACGCACGACAAGGCATGACATAACCAAACACGTCAAATTGATTGAAATTAGGTTTAGACAGGTAAACATTATGCCATGTCACATGGGACGGGTCTGTTAGACCTAAGACAGGGGGTTCGGCAAAAGGCACGACCCGGCATGAACCATAGTCATATTTATGTGGACGAGTTTGATCCAAGGATTTAAGTACCATACTTTTTTTTTTGTTACCACCCGTTTCACCCTTAGAGCTAATCCGCATTTGGGGCGAGTTCTGGGTGGCTAGGTTTCAGTCTCCTCCAAATTATTGTTGTGGGGGATTGAACACACAATCTTACCTACCAAGTTCAGTCTCAATCACTACTGGACCAACATGCAGCTGATAACATAATCTAAACTTTAACCAACTAATCTAATTGACATCTACATTATTATCCATGATTAATGAACATTTGTGAACATTTTAAAAAAAAATTGCAACAAAAATAAAGCATTGTCCTCTAAAGACATTGCTCAATTATGTAAAAATGTAGATCTCCTAAATATAGCATAGAAAACTAGAAGTTGATTGGTGATTTCTTTGAGTGGATTGTACAAAAAATGATATGGGCCACAAGAGGCCCGCTATGTGGAGCCTCAAAGCCATTCCTTAATCCAATTAGAAGACAGTCGCAAATTTTTGGCTATACCCGTGTATAGCCAAAGCTGGCTGTACCCGGGTATAGCCAAAGCTGGCTGTACCCCTATCCAAAACGATGTTGTTTTGTGTTGTTTAAAATGAACATTAATATACTGGTACAAAAATGAACATTTACTATTTCGGAAATAAACATTTATTTATTTATTTGGAAATAAACTACAAAAATGAACATTTACTATTTCGGAAATGAACATTTATTTATTTATTTGGAATGAACATTTACTATTTTGGAAATGAACATCTATTTATTTATTTGGAAATAAACAATATAGGCGCTTGTAAAAACATAAAAAGGCCAATAAAGTGAACAATTTCATTATGAACATTAACCATATATTTATTGTGAACAAACAAATAAACAAGAAAAAACAAGTAATTCAACAAAAAAGAACAAACAATATAAAAAAGAACATAAAATTTCAGAAAAAAGAACAACCAATACAACAATTATGAACACTTTTATGATGAATTTTAAAGCCAACATGAAAGAACAAACAATACAACAAGAAAGAACAAATACTGGTACAAAAATGAAAATTTACTATTTCGGAAATGAACATTTATTTATTTATTTGGAATGAACATTTACTATTTTGGAAATGAACATTTATTTATTTATTTGGAAATAAACTACAAAAATGAACATTTACTATTTCCGAAATGAACATTTACTATTTCCGAAATGAACATTTACTATTTCGGAAATGAACATTTATTTGGAATGAACATTTACTATTTTGGAAATGAACATTTATTTGGAAATAAACAATATAGGCGCTTGTAAAAACATAAAAGACCAATGAAGTGAACAATTTCATTATGAACATTAACCATATATTTATTGTGAACAAACAAATAAACAAAAAAGAACAAATAATTCAACAAAAAAGAACAAACAATATAAAAAAGAACGTAAAATTCCAGAAAAAAGAACAAACAATACAACAATTATGAACAATTTTATGATGAATTTTAAAGCCAACATGAAAGAACAAACAATACAACAATAACTTTGATGAATGAATTTAAAAAACAACAAGAAAGAACAAACAGTACAACAAGAAAGAACAAGCAATACAAAAGAAAGAATAAAAAGATTAATGAAGAGTTTAATTATGAACATTAACCATATGATTATTATAAACAAACAAATAAACAAGAAAGAACAAACAATATAAAAAAGAACATAAAATTCCAGAAAAAAGAACAAAAAATACAACAATTATGAAAATTTGATGATGAATTTAAAAAACAACAAGAAAGAACAAACAGTACAACAAGAAAGAACAAACAGTACAACAAGAAAGAACAAACAGTACAATAAGAATGAACAAACGGTACAATAAAAAAGAACAAACTGTCGACAAGAATAAACAAACAATATGAGCGCGTCGTTTTAGGGGGTACAGCCAGAGCTGGCTGTACCCGGGTACAGCAGTTAACGATTGAGAAGACAGTGTCCTCATAACTTTGCCTTAATGGAAGCTATCATTTTCGGCCCTATTAATAAAGCACCATAACGAATTTCTTTTAATTCTGTTTGAAGAATCTCTTAACCTTACTACAACGACATAACTCACATAAGGCGTGTTCGACGTTAGCGTTTGAGGTAACAGGTAACGTTTTGACTTATAAAATTTACTAGGTTTTGAGCCCGTTCAATGAACGGGCGATTATATAGTCATTGTTAAGCCGTATTTTAAAGTGTTGATTATATTGAGGGTTTGTGATTTTAGTGGGAATAAATGATTTATATAAAGGTGAAATTTAAAAGTTGAAAATATATAAATAAGATGGTGGATTAATATTGAGTGTTAAAGCGGGAGATGAAGTGCAAGACGTTGAATGAATATATGAATTAGTAAATTGATGTCAAAGGAGGAAGATCAAGTGGAAGAGGTGTTGAAGATGTAAAATAAATACTTCGTATAACAAACAACAAAAGGAAAAAATTTAAAAAAAAATAAAATGGATGAAAGATGGAGGTAACACGTGTGGATGAAAGATGCAGGTGACACGTGTCGTCTAACAATCAATGGTATTCATTTTTATAGATGTATAGATAAGTGTTTGCCACATTTATATTCAGTGTACTTACTCAATCTTGCTGCATTTAAGTTAAATAAATTTATGATTAAAATAAAAGTTATGTTAATTAAAATCTATGTCACAAAAGAAACTGTATTTTTATAATACATTGTTATACTTTTCGATGTTAATGTACATTAAAAAAAAAAAAAAATTGTAGGCACTAAAAGTTTATTACGAGTGGTATATCAAATTAAAACAACTAATTTGGATCGAAAACATACTATTAGCTCATTTAAATAAATCAACCCAACTAAATGACATATCAAAATTAATAAAATATAGAGTACAATTTGGGTAATAAATATTTGACTTAGTCCATATTATTAAGTACTCCCTCCGTCCCATAATATAGTGCCCGTTTGACCAAAATCACGGTTATTAAGGTAAAGTATAACATTGATAATAAAAACAATAATTATTTGTTCTTTCAAGATAAAGTACATGTTAGTTGGCTTTTATGGAAAGAGAAATTAGAGATTAAAGGTGTGTACATAATAAATAGGCCTAAAAAAGACAAAAATCAAGCACATGGGTTGAATAAAAGTCAAAAAATACAATTTTCAAAGTAAAAATTAATGGTTTAAAATAGAAATAGGCACATCATTTAGGGACACCATTTTAGAAAAACAGGCACTATATTATGGGACGGAGGGAGTAGTTACTAGTCTAAAAACATAAATCAAATAGACTGGGTTAAGATTCCCAAGTACCAAGCCAAATCCACCCCTATAAAGTAAAAGAAGGAAGTCTCCCTCTCCTACGAATAGAAAATTTTCTCTTTTAGTTGACGAGTGCATAAATTGATTTTTCTCAAAAACTCATAAAATATCTTCATATGTACTGTGTTACGTAGTTATATATGGTCAATAAGAACATCAAATTCCGCCCACTATTCTACGCGATCAAGAAAATTTGAAACGAATTCAAGCTTTATAATACCTCGTTTAGGTCTATTCAAACACAATCTTTAAACTCGGGTTGACATCTATAAACATCACACTATATTCAAACTCAGATTGACGTTGACAAATATCAATTCCAGATGTGCACGTGTCACTGTCGCTTAGAAAACAATTTATTTCATGTAAATCAATGAGTTTCAAATACAAAAAATATACCTATATTTTATGCAAAAATCAAACTGTTGCAAGCACGAGTTTCCGATATCTATCCAATGATTAAAACAGTTTTGGGCTTTCGACGCTTTGGGCTCCTAAGTCCTAACATAGCCCAAAATGGGCATGTTTTCGTCTGGGCTTACTGTTCCATTTTAATCCACCTTTCCTTCAATCGTCTTCTTCAACAATTTCAATTTTTTTCTACTGTAAAACCCTAATCAAAACCAGAGATAATTGTATATTCATCTCTCTCCTCCATTTTCAAACCTCCAAAAGAAGAAATGCGTTCAGTAATCACCAGAATCCAATCAAAACACCTTCTTAAACGCTTCGTTCCATCAATTTCTCTCTCATCACACACTCTCTCTACATCAACCGAAACCAGACCCCAGAAACTAGATCGAATCTCAAATGAGTTGCTTTCCCTCAACCCCGTGGAGCTTCACGATTACTCGATCCTATTCCGGATGAAAATGGGCCTGAAGAATGCCGGGTTAGCTTCACTCTCATCCGGGGCAGGCCCATCTGGTTCTGCCCAGCCCAGTGCCGAAGCTGAGAAAAAGGAGAAAACGTTGTTCGATGTGAAATTGGAGAAGTTTGATGCAGGGTCGAAGCTAAAGGTGATTAAAGTGGTGAGAAGTTTTACGGAATTAGGGTTGAAGGAAGCGAAAGATTTGGTTGAGAAAACTCCTGCATTTGTGAAAAAAGGGGTCACTAAAGAAGAAGGTGAAGCTATTATTGAGAAATTGAAGGCGCTTGGTGCTACCGTCGTTTTGGAATGATTCCATGTTGTAAGTGTTATTGTTTGTAGAATTGTTAATCTTTTTTTATGATATGATTAATGGTGAATCTTTATCATCATGAATGGAAGCAAAGAATATTACATGTTGCATTGCATAAATAAGCATTTGAAGTTCTGTGATTCTTTATTGCAGTGTGAATTGGCATTTCGAGTTTTCTTTCTTGTTGGATTTCGTATTGCAATAATTTTACCGATTATTGTCGTATTACTTGAATTTTTCCATAGGGGTACCTAATGAAATTACTATAACTTGGGATTAGCTAGTAGAATAGGTTTGCAAATGAGTTGTTATAGCATCTTGTTTATGGAACTAATGGTGTAGGAGCTACCAATGTAACTTATTGGAAGTGAGATGAGAGCAATAAGCATGTGAATAGACCTCTTGTAGATGCATTGAAGGTAGTTCAATGTTGATTATACACAGGGAAGTAAATAAGAAAGAAACCGCGGTTGGTGAATTGGATAAGAGGATTGGAGAATGTGAAATAGACAAGGGAAGTTATGGTGGAGAATCTGGATATAGGATGTCATAATGCTCTCTTGCACATATGTATTACAATAATGTATTACGGTGTTACGTCCTGCAATCATCATGAATGCACAACACCCCCTTGTACAAGGTTCAAGGTTGTGATCATGAGGTACTATTCCCAACTATGTTGCTCGGACTCGGGTACTCATGTCAAACGCTACAATACTGGCTTGTTCATGATAATGTTACCTCATTTTGGTCCAGAGGGATTCTCAAGTATGCACACCGCATACCTATGTGGCTATGTCTTATTGTTGAGGAGTTGATACGTATACTCAAGGTGAAATGGAGAGTTCGAATAATGTTGTTTTCCAAATCTGTGCTGCTAAATGGTTTTACTTGAAGATACCCCGCCATCTTCAGAAGTATGTTTAACCGGTACAATATTTCTGACTTTCTGTATGCTCATGCTTTCTTTCACATAGCTAACTTAGCTACGTACTGAGTCTTTCATAAACGCACCAAGCATATTGGGGCAATTGGTAATTTTACTAAAGACGAGGTCCTAGAAGGTTTTCTATACTTCAATTACATCCCTCCCACACCTCAACTTGTAAAACTTTGCACTTCTCCATATTGGGATCTTCTCTTCAAGCTGGTAACCTTACCTTGACAATCCTCCCCCCTGTTTTTACTGCTGTTCATTCTCACCTTGGCCTGCCATCTAGTGCTTAAAGTTGGTCCATGTCAGATCAGTTGTTAGCTTCTTATACGTTAGAATATCAAGTTTTGTATTCTATATACTACGTAGTAAATTACTAATAGGAGTTTGTTGTGGTAGTTTCAGCTTTTTAAGGAAGTCTTCGCTCATGTATAAACAGATAGAGTTGCTTTCCTTCTCTTTGCAATGTTATACTATGGAACTCACTTGAACATAATCATCATAATGAAAAAGTTTCCCTGAGCTGAAGATAGTACTGAAAAAAGGTTGGAAACCTCAATCGAGCATTTTATCTTACTTCCTATAATCTTGTGACTAGTTAGAAACTTGGACTTGGCTTGCGTCTATGGTTTGATGCGAAATGTACCAAATACCAATGCTCTAGATCAGAATAATATCCAAGAAGTTTAGAGGCTAGAGAATCCGATTTCTTTTGTTAAGAGTTTATGTATTTCTTTCTCCTGGTTGCTGATGGATAATGCGTGAGTAATAAGATAGTGTATAAGTACAATTCCTTTATTAGTCAAGAGGTTTTCCTTGTTCTTGTCACTTCACGTTCTACATGTTCATTTGAGAATATGATGGTGCTCAGCAGTCAGCGCCCTCATTTAGGGTTAAGAAGTTCCTTTCGTCTTGTCTGTTGCTGGTTTTCTTTCTTACACATTACAGTATGATGCAAGTGAGGACTGATGCATATTTCTTCTGGCCACCTACTCCGTGTCTTCCAATACCTTTTTGATGTCTCTCAATATTCTTTGCTCTAGATTGATTTGATCAGATATTGATGCCATCACTTTTGCCGGACATTTTTGTCTTTTGGTCGCTTTCGTGGTTTGGAAGCTGTCTTGGTGCTGAATCTGCTGATTATAATACTTCGAGTGTCAATCATTGACCATATATAGTTATCTACTGTAAAGTATGCATTTAGTTACAAAAGTTTACCCTTCTTCCACCCTCCCCCTTTTATTTCCCCCTTTCTGAACTTTTCTCTCTGATTTAAGAGCCAACTTTGGATATAGTTTGCTGTGCAAACTCTTTTGAGAGAGACAGCAGACTTATTGAAGAGTAGAACTCAGCAAAATTTATGAGCCTCCTTACTTACGTACCACGTATTACTCCGTAGATTGTACTGCTTGTACATGAATCATATTCTCGTATTTTTGGTTTTGGACGCGGCAAAATCGGATCCAAACTGACACGAGTAGGAAACATCTGAGGGGTCTTTTGATGATAGCGATTGTTGACCATTATCTCAGAGATATATTGTCACACGGTATGGAAATTACTACAGTAAATGTCTTTTTAGCAGATTTCTCTTTCACAGTTTTGCAGTTTTGTAGTCAACTTTGAACCAATGGACTCATGCTGATACAGTGATACGGATTTAGTACGATCCGTACGTTCATCTTTGCCTCCTCCTTATTTTTTTTAAAAAAACCATAATCTTCTCTTTATTCTTATTGCTTATTAGACTCTACCTGCACAATCATCCTCAAGAGCCGCACACACACAAACTGTACGTGACATGAACCGATGAACGCATTGACGGTGTAGACAATTGTATGGCTTTAGGAGTTTAGGAACTTTTTTAAAGGTGGTCTTAATTAGGGGGCAATTGTGCATGCACCTATCACATATGACATACATACCCTACCCATTAATATAAAATCCATCCACACGAATGAATTCTGGTGGGCAGCTAATTAATACTCACCAAAATCGAATGCGCCCAGAAATAGGCATTCTTTGTCCCAACTCTCAAATGTATGAACGATATTATCCCACAATAATTGTAGTACTTGTGTACTTATTATTATAATTAGCATGATTACGAGGGAGGGGCCTGATAATATTGGATCCCAAATAAACCAAGTGAATGTGGGTCCATAAGACCATAACATCCACTCGACACTTCACGCTTGGATCAACTGGTAAGGAAGTTGTTTTTTTAATTCAATCACGAGCCTCTCGTTCATTCTCAAGAAATATAACATTAGCCGGAGGTCAAATTAGTTGGAGTTTAACAGGCTCTAGGTTACCGAGTTGTGTAGATAAAAACGTGGGCCCAAAAACCAAACAGCTCCCTATGGAGTATGGGCCACAAGGCCCACAATGGATATAAATTACAAGACCTATAATTATAATATTACGGTAATATGCGATCTTAATTTTGTTTGGCAAAGCAAAGGATTCTTGTGTCGGCCGAGTTGTTGTACTCGATACGGAGTAGTATTTAACTCACCTTCTTCATTTCATCCTTTCATTTACATCATCTCTGTTGTTTTCATCCTCATTTTCCTCCAAAATTAAAATAAAAAATAAAATGGGAAACTGTGCTTGCGCATTGAAAGATTACTACACCGCCACAAACGCCACAACACCAACTTATCACCACCACCACCACAGACAACACCGTCAAGTGGTGGTAGCCGCGGAGGCGGAACAAACATCCATGATCAAAGTTGTTACTACAACAGGAGGAATCATGGAACTGTACGCACCAATCACAGTGGAACAAATTACCTCAGAGTTTCCGAACCATGGAATATTCCTTAGCCCAAACGCAGCCTTACACCCGCCTCTTTTACATAACGACAACCTCCGCCCTGGCCAACTCTACTACCTCCTCCCTCTCACCCTCTCCTCCTCCGCTGCCACGACAACCACCGTCAGTATGAATAACAACGTGGTATCTACGCCTTATCGAATGTCAGTTGACTCAGCTCCGAAAGTTGTGTACAAGAAACAACAACCCGACACGGTGGCGGTTCCGAGGTATAGTAATAAGGGTAGTTCCGGTGTTTGGAAGGTGAGGTTGGTTATAAACCCGGAACATTTGTCTGAAATTTTGTCTCAAGATAATAAAACTCAACAGTTGATTGAAAGTGTTAGGACCGTCGCAAAGTGTGGGAGTGGTACGACTACTAGTACTGTCACCGGTGGTGCTAAAACGCCGTCGTCGTCATTGTCGTCGTTGTTGTCGTCGGCCGGGAGTTCTAGTACTCCTAATTATTCTGATGAGTGTTCATTTTGACGTTTAATAAATTGTATGCTTTTATTATTGGTCCATACTATGTAAGAGGGTTAATTAGAGACTTAATTAGAGGTATGTATGTCTATGTCATATGGTTAGGTGTTAGCAGAATTTATACATACTAGTAGTAATTTTATGGTTTTTGCATAAACACGTTCAAACATTCTCTAATTGATGAATCCGTATTACTTTCTCTGTTTTAAAAAAATTGCAACACTTTGATTTGTACGTTTGCAAGATACAATTTTGACCATAATTATCTCGAATTATCTTGTTCTAAGCTAATCTTAAATTTTAATATTATGAAAGTATATAATGAGATCAATTCAACGATATTTTACTCGATAACATTTGCTTTTAATAAATTAGTCAAATATATGGTCAAAATTGATGTATGAATAGTGACAAAACTAAAATTGTTGTAATTTTTTTGAAACAAAGGAAGTAGTATAATTTTTTTTGTTCAAGTAGCTTTTTAAGACATATTTCAGATACATTTTTTCGGTATAATGTTTTGTGACGGTTTTTTGTACATTCTTAGTGATGTATATATGCCCTTATATACAATGGTGATGAGATGTTTAAAGTTTCGGTACCTTTTGAATTACTAAAGGTGTTTTATGGCAAACAACAGTTGTTTCTTGTTTGAACGTATTCCTAATATTTATGTAATTATGTTTATGTTCTTTATTTTTAACACTTCCATATACGGAGTACTATATAATATCCTTAAATAAATCCAAAAATTGTTATTTGAGCAGGGGTTAATGGAGAATGCAGCAAACAAGAATAAAATCTAAATCTCACAAGAAAGGAATGTGGGGATCCCACAAATCTTTTAGGGGGAAACAAATTATCTCAATCAGTATTAGTCCTCTATATATCTTTATACCCCGTACATGTTTTGTTATTTTTGGTGCTATATATCTTTCAAAGTGGACAAATATTAGCTCTGCAGTTTAATTTTAATGCACACGTATATTTGCATATTAATATCTTCTGCAGATTTTTTTTTTTTTTTTTTTGCAGTGGATACAAACAAGCCATACAACAAGCCCCATTACTATCGGCCTTAGCTTGATTCATGGGAGATACAACTAACTTTATTAGACCCTTTGACCTTACTAAGCTAGTACAAGGCATACAGTAAGACTCTAGACTATTAGCACTCGACTCAATAATTCTAGAGAAAGACACACTACACCTATTCAGATACAAAGGGAGCTCAACGGTATTATAGAAAGACACCAACAAACACTTCTTTTTTGTGCGACCAGAGACTTCCAAAGAAGGGGCAACAAACTTCCTCTTCATTCCCATTTGATACCTGCAACCAAATCCAACATGAGAATGGTTTCCAGAGACTTGATTCCTTATACACATTCGCTTTCTCGGGTTGGCGATCCTCTCTTGAAGGCTGGTGTTCTTCGCTTTTCCCAAATTCGATAGAGCCTGCTTTCGACCTTGTTGATAATTAAAATGATTATCTGTTAGGCCACTCGAAGCTTCACTATCTGCAACCTCTTCCATGGACACTTCATATGTCCCTGTTAATGATTTTTCCTTAGCTTGCCTTTTCGAGCACTCAAGGGTGCTCTTACCATCACCTTTAAGGTCCTGAAAATAAGGTCCTGAACTTACAGGAACTTATCTGAACTTACAAGAACTTATCTGAACTTATAGGACTTGAAAATAAGGTCCTATAAATTGAAGAGAACAAGACCTCATTTTGCATCTCTATAAATAGCAAGATTGCGTGTATTATATTTGACTTATTTTGTTTGAATGTACTTATCTTTTTGAACCTTTTATTTTTGTAATTATGTAATTTGTTTGTGAAATTTTCTTAAAAAGTTATTAGTCATAAATTGTCTGAAAATAAACTAGTTAAATTTATTTGAAATTATTTTCTCTGATGTAAACGAATAAAAAGTTGAATATAACAAAGTCTAATCGGGTTTACCATTTGTTTATAATATTATAAATAAAGTTGACGATGCTTTTAATTACATTCGTTAATCACCCGATTCATCCGCAGATGATGGATTGGTCGGGTGTGGATGGAGGTAAATCGGGTGATGGATGAGTCCGGTGACGGATGGACCGTTGGCGGATGGAGGCGGATGAAGCACCACCCGATCCATCTCCCTATCACCACACACCCCTAAGTTTAGGGATTTATTCTCTTTATCTAGTCTAATCTAACTTTTTTTAGTTTCTGTTTTAGTTTAGTCTGATTCTCCTTGACTTGGTCTGATTCGGTTTAAAATTTTCTTGCTCAAATCTGGTCTAAAATTTTCTTATTTGAATTGATTTAGGAAAAATTGACAGGAATAATCTCAACCATATATGGTCGTTCAGCACAAAATAATCCTAACTATAAATTATTTCAGAATTCCCAACTATGTTTGGTGCCTTCAAAAAATGATCACACTTAACTTTAAACCGGTTTAACAGGTTGAGATTATTCTAAACTTAAACATAATTGGAATTATTTTGAGCGGAACGACGAGATTCTTGCCGTCAATTTTTCGTTTGATTTTTAAAATAATGAGCAATCACCAGAGCCGTTCCGAGTTAATCTCAATAGTTGGGAAAAAAATTCAATTAAATGGCAATTTCGTAAATAACTGATGATTTTATTACGAAATGGCCATTACATGTAGGTTAAAGTACAGTGACATGTCATCAAACGTGGGCCACATGTACGGTCATTATTGTATTTTTATAATACCATCAACAACTATAATACGCAGTCAACAACTCACAATACAAAATAAGTTTCTATTAATAAACAATCTACAACTATAAATATACAGTCAATCACTTACAAATAAACAATATTTTATTTTAGTAATTCATCAGCAATCATAAAATATACAGTCAACGACAAGTGGTATAAAATCAACATCGAATAATATGCAATCAATAACTACAAATATATAGTACTAGTCGTATATGCACGCGATGCGTGCGAATATAAGAAGTTGATTTGTGCTATTACATTTAAATCTGAAATAACATGTAAAAAATAAAATATAAATGCGATACGTGCGAATATAAGAAACATATAAGTTAGATATAGCCGAATGCTTATAAACAGGTTGATTAAAATAATAAGAATTTATTCAAGGGGATAGATTGATTAAAATGATTTTTTGGGCTTTTACATTTGGTTAGGTTGTCATTGAATTCTCTATTCTATAAGTGTTGGAGGGTATTTTAGTAATTCAAATGGGACACCAAAAGTGGATTTACTAAAATAACCTCACCTCTTCACTTATATAATAGAGAAGATAACACTGTAACACCTAAGTACCTAACATTATACCACCTACAATTTTCAAGCAAATATTTACAAAAATGCCATTTAATTGAATTTTTTTTCAATCATTGAAATTAACGGAAGAAAAAAAAAGGCGTAAGGTCGTTTGGGAAAGCTTTTAGTTTAGCGTTTTCTGTGTTTCCGTTTTTTTTTTTTACATTTTCGCCTTCCTCCAAAGTTCTCCTTCTCCGGTGCTCTCTCTATCTCAGCAAGACAGCAAGTGGCCTAAAATGGGAAATGCAGTTTCGGCACGCCGTAAGTAAAAATGGAGGGAGTGGCGGAGAGAACAACCAAAAGGAAACAGGTGAGCAATTATCATCTGAAATTAATTTTATTTTATTTGAATTCTAATTATAGAAGGGAAACTGGGGAAATATTGGGTTAATTTTTCTTACAGAATTTAGTGGGTGATGTTATTATGGTAGATTTTAGAGAAGAAGAAAGTTGTTGATGGGTTGATCAGGGCTGCTTCTTCACTCAAAAACCCTCTTGCTCCTTTTTCCGAATTCCTCAATTATAATCTCCAAGGTAATTATATTTCACTTCAATTTTTTTGTATCTTTTAATTCTGGGTATTGAGAAATTGTTATGAAAATTTGTGATTCCTATGAACAACGAGATCGTCAATTGGAAACGGCGGTTTTAATCTGAACATTGGAGAAGGTGGAAATCGACTGGAACACACATTTTTAATAGATTATGTTATCTTGAGACATTGTTTAATCAATAGCTCAATGTGCCGATGATACATTCGCAAAAATAATTGGTTTGATTACCACGAGGAGGGCACAGGAAAAATCCTGAATAGAAGCTTATACTCCATCTGGCTTGTTTTCAGCTTTGCTAGGATAGTATAGAAAGCTTGAATATTGATGAAATTAGATTGGCCTACTTTGGTAAGAAAGGGTGCTTGGATTTTCTAAGGATATAATTTTGAGGGATTAGATACTAGATGGATATTATTCAGCTTTTGAATTTAAGAAATTTACTGTAGTTGTGAATGTGGTTGTGAATTTGGATGTATGAGGGATCTCCACGGGTTTACTAGTCTAGACGAGCTATCGTTACTGTAAATTTGTTGTGAGTATTATTCAAGAATGTAGGTGGTAGAGTGAGGGTAGAGACTCAGTGAAACAGGAGTATAACTTCCAGAGCAAGGACTAAATGAGCTCCTCACTTGTCAAGTCACAAGTGACCCTGGAAACCATTTTTCCTGTAAATGATTACAGAAAGTGAGGGCCTTTTTTTGGACTTCGTGATTTCTGTAACTCTGGAGTGAAGTAGAGGATTTATTTTCTACCCTTCTGCTGTTGTACCTTGTAGTGCTTAATAAAGTAAGGAATGACCAAATGAGTGCTCGTCACACTACTGCTTGCTGTGGAATTGTCTGTGACTGTTAAGAGGGATGAAGGAGGAGATTTTATCTACAAGAGGCTGAAAATTTGGCTTGTATTTGAAAGGGAACTTAAGGTCTTGTTAGTATTGAATTTACTTTTAAATATGCAGATTTTTACTTAGACTAATAGTATAGTATTGCTGTATCAACAATCAAATTCACATTCTACGCTTGATGGTTGATACTAGATTAATGTATCTTCAAGTATTATGGAATATGGAAAATGCAATAAAAACCTTCAGCTGTTCTTGTGCTGGATTACGGAAGGAATTTCTTATCCTCCAAACAGTTGAGATTGGCGTTTGAGGGCTACTTGTCGGATCTCTCCTTGTTGTAGTTCTCTAAGATGCATTTTGACACTGATCATGCTAACTAAAAAGGATCCTGCATTTGCAAAACTGGCAGTAACCTTCATCCATGGAATGAAGGTGGTTGCTCAATATTACAGTTTTGTGCATTACTCTTTGAACTGGTGCTTCTCTAGCTACCTTGCATGATTCTCTCTGTATTTCTACCATACATCATGTATTTCTTCATGCTAGAGAAACACCCATTTCTTTTAGAAAAAACATTTTCAGTAATAGCTTTGTGTGTTGGAGGCAATTAATTTAGCACAATGTTCAATGATACTTAAGGAGTTGAGGTGTATTTGGTATTGAAACTATATTGACAAGCAAAGTCGAGGGTGATGAGATCCCACATGAAAATGTTTAATGTGAGTTGTCCCATATTGGAGATCATGATAGATTGCCACGTACGGTTTGGGATGGAACCTACTCATAATCTTAAAGTGGGTAATGCTCCTCCTCCGTGATAGGTGCGGCCCAAGCAATTTGTAATCACTAGGCGCGCCTTAATTAAAATTAAAATATTTGGGGTATAAAAGAGTCATACGCGCCTTGATGCACCTCTTAGAAATTTTCTCAACTAGGCCAATAAAGGCGCTTGGCCCCTATTGCTTCAGTGCCTAGATGCACCTTTTTATGCATTGGCCAGCCCCCCAGGACGGCAGGACCATTTGACAAAGTCAACATGGGACAAAGAAGTTAAATAAAATCAGCACTGTCTGTCTAGGTGACACAAATCAAAGTTGGAAATTCATACTTGCTGTTAATGCAATGTTTAATATTGTACGAATTGCGAAGTATGAAGTATTTGTTGCCATTTCAGTATATTGGATGGTCTTCAATTAATGTCTTGGTTTGGCTGAATACCATTTTTTGAGAAGTGCTCTATTGTAGTCTATTAAATTGAGATCATTTTCCGTGTTTACTTTTTATATCAATGAACAATTCATCTGAGAACTATATATTCTAAAGAAATATATGTTTTGTGGAAGTAGAGTTGAGTTTGGCTTTTGATGATTCTGGTGCATACTACCAAATTTACATCTGACTTACACTGATATCTTCATTTCTATGTCAATATGGCTATAAAAGGTCTCTGTTTGAGCTTGGAGGGAGGACATGGAGCCAAGTTATCGCGTTCCTTGAAGCAGTATGTTCTGAATCTGGTTAAGGTATACTTCTTTTCTGTTTGCTGTCATCCATTTTCTCGTGAATAAGGTATCACATGATGTAGACTCTTTTTGCTTTATTTTGTTTTCCCTTCATTTTGCTTGTTAGAAAAATTAAGTAATCCTGCTAGATTTCATCCCTGGCCTCACATACCCAGTCAGCTTACATAATATTACCTGTTCATGCCATATGGATTATTGAAGAGTGATGATGCATTTAAGAACAGGGAAGGTTGTTACTAATACTTGACTAAATCTTCTATATCAGTGTTACATACCCATACAGGAATGTCGTACAGATAATATGAATGATTATACTTTATGTTTGCAGCAAAACATGCAGCAACATTATGGAGATGAGTGGCCCAAAGAAGAGAAAGTGAAATGTCGAGATATGGTTGCTCCAGAGGCGCGCTACATATTTGTATATGAAGTTCCAACTCTGGTTAGCAGTACTGAGAAGAGATTGATGCCTACAAATGAGCACAAGAATGATGTTGTTGGGTTTGTGCACTACCGTTTTATAACAGAGGAGGAGCTTCCAGTTCTCTATGTATATGAATTGCAACTTGAGCCACGCATACAAGGCAAAGGACTTGGGAAGTTCTTGATGCAACTTCTAGAGCTGATTGCTCGAAAGGTGGTTTATTTGTCTGTTTATTTACTTCAAGTTCTATCGTCTATATCTGACTGGTATTTCAATTATTAACATATGACAATTAAGAATATATCTTGAACTTTGCATATCATTGTCATACACATAATATCACAACAATTAAGAATATATTTTGAACTTATGCATTGTGGTGTTGGAAGCAAGAATTTGAACTGTGTTCTTCGGCTTCTTCCATAGAATGTCAAAATTTTGTTTAATTTACTTATTTTTAGTATTAGTAGTATATGTGATTATGTGCTTTTTTGCCTTCCCAGATATTGTGTAATTTTGGCCTTTTTCCCTGTCTTTTTCACTTGTGCAGAATTGTATGGCTGCTATAGTGCTTACAGTTCAGAAGGCAAACTTATCAGCTATGTTTTTCTACACCAGTAAGTTAGGGTAAGTTTTTTATGGTGTTTGAGTGTTTGTTTGGTATGTCTACCAGTTTTTTGTAAAAATAATCAGTGTAATGTTCAATGAACCCCCAAAAAAATTGCGTCAACCTGTGATTCTCCTGACAACATATGTATCTTAATGAGGTGCACCATCTAGTAATGAAATGTTTTTAACATCTTTGACTAGTAATGCTGAAGTGAATTACTCTAAAGGGATCAGAATTCTGGACTGGGTAAACCAGAATTCTCTAGGCTTATGTGAAGGATTTCTTAAGGAACAGGATTGCTAGTCTGCAAGACTGCAAAAATGGGTTTTTAGGGACAACACTAGTAATGTTTATTGTGGCACAATCTTACATAAGAGTATGGCTAAATGGCTTACATGTTTGTTATTGAATACCTAATAGGATAGTCAAAGTGTTCTATTTTGTTTTTAATTTTACATCAATCTTTACCTAATAGGATACTTTACTTGGTTGAGGACAATTTTGACAATTTACTTGGTGTCAGTCTGTCAGATAACAAGAAGTTATGGAGTAGTTCGTAATGCTTTTTCTTTTAAGGGGATCATAATGCTTTTATTTGCCCAATAGCTCACTTTACAAAACCTATGGCTTGGTTTCTTAAAAAGAAATTCCACATAACCACCTTTGTGGCAGATTACCAAAGTATCCTTATTACTATGTACTCCGTAGTTGTTTGGTTGACGTGAAAAAGCACAGAAAGCTATACTTCATGAAGATTAAAAAAGACAAAATAAAAGTGTAACAATTAGTTTACAAATACGTAGGATGTTATAATTTTTGTTAAGCTTACCTACCTGTTTAATGCCCAGAATGAGTGGAATTTCCTGTGGTTCAGTTAAGCAGTATTTTTTGTTTTGGCATTTGTATGGAAGTGTAACATACTTGATACTACATCAAACTAAGCAGCTCCAGGGTAAAAAGAAATTCTTATTTTTCCGTGTCAAGCATATATAATGCGAAGTAGTATGTTCTTTTTGGGGTGAGATTTGCTTGAAATGGGAATTCTTTATCTTACTTTTATACAAATTGTCATTGCAGTTATTGTATATCAAGTATGTCGCCATCAAGAGTTGATCCACTGGTATGGCCACACAATTTTTACTTAATGCCTGCAAATCTCTTTCAGGATATTGGTTGTTTAATTTATCCTGGTTAAGCTAGTACCTCTTTGCTGTTGTTTGCAGGTAGGATTACGTAAGAATTATGAGATCCTTTGTAAATCATTTGATCAGGAAGCTAAAAACAAGTTTGAGGTACTTTTAGTATTTAGCTGTATTCTGTCTTGTTAGCATGTCATTTAGCAACCACCTTCCTACAAAACTACCAAACTCCAATTACACCTTATAAGTGTAGAACACAATGATAATCTTGTTGACGTATTTTCATCAGGACATGTTTTCTTTAGTGTCTCTCTTTTTGTTGCTTGTCTCTTTCTTTTTTTACTGTGACTTTCAACCTACATTTTTGTTTAATGTCATGCATGAGTGCATGATCATGCTGCATTAAGAATAATTAGTGGAGTTGTAGGCTTCTGAAAGCTTTAAGTGACAAGTAGTTGAAACTGAAATAGGAAGTTCAAAATTGCTTCCACTGCAAGTCAACAAGTTTATATTGTAGAAGCTTATGGATAAGACAAGTATCACTCAGAGCCAACTCAGCATCTGCTTGGCATGGATTACCTTGCCACATCCCTCATCATAGATCAACCTTATTTGATATTCTTCACAAATTCTTTGTTTGTCTAAGTTACATGCTTGCTTGGTAGAATGTCGTCAAGATCATGGTCTTCTTGTACTAGCCAATGTTGCCATTTGGTGGACTGGAAATTTCCTTTTTCTTGGTTGATTGGGGAGTGAGGTTTTTTAAAATATGTTGACGAAAAATCTGCTTTTGTAGGTTTTTGTTATTCCATACTCCAGTTTCCCAATAAGGCTCCGTTTGGTTTGATGTAAATCGTTTTCAATGTAAAATGATTTTCCATGGAAAACATTTTTCAATAGAAAATATAATTCCAAACTAGTTTTCCTTTGTTTGGTTCTTTGAAAGAAAATGGGAGTAGATGGTGAAGATTGAGGGGAAGAAAGAAGAGGGAGGTAAGGAAGAAAGGTGGAAAAGTGGTTTCCTTCCCTTTCAAGTGGAAAAGGTTTTTCCACATTCGATTGAGTTGTGGAAAATTGTTTTTCATCCCTTGCCAAACCAAACAACGTAAAATGAATGAAATTAGGAAAATCGTTTTCCATGAAAACGTTTTACACTCTACCAAACGGAGCCTAAATTAGTACGAGTAATAATCAGTACCCAACCTTATTAGCCTGTAAAGCTCAAATATTCTACCTTTATACGAGTATGAGGCAATTAGATATGTACAGTATTACTCGTAGTTGGCTTGGTATCGATAGATACCAACTGCCTCAGTGGACTTCTAGGCATGGCCATAGGCCCGTTATCTTTATTTAAACAAACAGGGTGTTCCTAGGTATGACTGCTAAACTGTAGGAAGAAAATTCATCCCCCATTTATTCGGAAGGAAAAAAAAAAAATTGGGTTAATTGTCATATGGAGCATCCAATATCTATTTGATCATTGCTAAACTGTACCCATTGACTAGGTGCACCTTTTGAGTCCTGAACAAAATACGTATTGTGGTCAATTCACTGGTGCGTTCTATTCACCTGATTTTCACTTATTTTTCCGAATTTTTTTATATGAACTTATCTCAACTTTCTTATCTGAACTTAAATGAAATTATCTGAACTTATCTGAACTTAACAATAGCTGTGTTGTCTCAATCATGTTTACTTGTTCAGGTTTCTTCAAATCTCAGTTTGAGCTGATCAATGATTTCTGGTCTTCTGGTGCAGTAATCTGATATGGTTACTTGGTGTTGCTTAGCAAGAGTGGCGGCAGGGGCAGCGGCACTTACTACCAAGTTCACTGGGTTTTCACTAATTTTTACTGAAGATTTGAAGCTTTAGATATCGAGGCACTCGTTTAATTCAATGAATAAAGTATGGTAAATAGCTCTAGATATTAGATTATACGGTGTTGATTAGCCGGAAAAGGGAATAGTGGTCATCCCTATACTAATGCTGTATATACTTTACAAACTGCAAACTGAAATCTGTGTTCAGAAATCTGTGTTCTTCCATCTTGTGCCGAAATCTGTGTTCAGAAATCTGTGTTTATACATAGCAAGAGTTTTCTTTTTGCTCATTTCTGTGGAAAGTTTAAAATGAGCAAAACAGAGTAGTAAAAACTAAATCATCAATTGGTTAGTTTTGGGCCCACGTCAAAATTATAGAGGCTTGAAGTTTTATTGCTAAAGATTTTCTTGTTGAAAAAATAAAACCAAGAGTTGCAAGATTTCTCAAAATCGTAACAGAAATGTTATCCTACAACAAAGTTGCAAGATATACGATTATGCCAGAATTAGAAATCTTAATTGTGCTTATTTACTTAATAAAAAAGAATTAGTACTTTTTATTGCTACCGCCATTGGAGACTTTGTGCTTTACGTTCGTCATCATTAAAACTAAGAAGAAAAAAACATAATTTGATGATTTTTCGACTTCTGATTTGCTCCAAATATTAGGTATAGAAAAAATTTATGAAAAAATTAGCAGCTATTACAAAAGGTTAGTGGTTAATGGGTCGATTGTCGTATCGATCACCCATTCACCCTTAAGCAGATTCGATCCATGAGAGATAAGCAAATTTCTTTAGCAAGAGGGCCATGCTATGATTAAATTGATGACCCCAAAAAGTTCTTCATTAACTAGATGTGTATGTCTAATTCTAGTAACAATGTGAATCAAAATTACGGCAAATGATTCTTCCAAAAATCAACTTTGAAAAATGTTGATTTCTTTAAAAGAACTGTATTTTTTTCCTTAAAATAATCACATCCCAAAATCACGTATCGATCAGTGTTATTAATGGTCGATTATGTTTATAGTAAATTTTCTTACCAACTTAATAAAGGAGATTAAAGACTAATCACTTATTCACTTCAGCGCGTCTCCTGTGAGACCAGTCACACCATCAACTTGATGGTGTGACGAGCGCGAAACCAATAGCGTACCTCCCCTAAAACTATATAAAAAAAGTAACTGATCTAAACTATAGAAGTAACATACCTAAACTAAAAAAGTACCTCCTCTAAAATTATATATATAAAAAAAGTAACATGTCTAAACTATAGAAGTAACATACCTAAACTAAAAATGTACCTCCTCTAAAACTATTCCGTATAAAAAAAAGTAACATGTCTAAACTATAGAAGTAACATACCTAAACTAAAAAAGTACCTCATCTAAAATTATAAAAAAAAGTAACATGTCTAAACTATAGAAGTAACATACCTAAGCTAAAAAAAATACCTCCTCTAAAATTATTAAAAAAACTATAGAAGTAACATACCTAAACTAAGAAGGTATCTCCCCTAAAACTACTCCGTATAAAAAAAGTAACATGTATAAACTATAGAAGTAACATACTTAAACTAAAAAAAGTACCTCCTCTAAAATTATAAAAAAAAGTAACATGTCTAAACTATAGAAGTAACATACCTAAATTCGCAAGTGTGAACTGATCTTGCCGTCAATTGATGGTGAAGACAGTCTCATATAAGAATTTGGGTATTCACTTATGCTTTCATCTTCCTCCATTTTATTTAGAATTCAGCAAGTACGTACCATCCACTCACACTTAATTTTAGCTTAGTAAACATTACTCAATTGGTGAGCAAAAAGGTAACCTTTTGTCTAAATTTACTTTATGTTTGTCAAATGATATGCACCTTAAATCAAGTTGTAGCTTTCCATCAAAATATATAAAATAGAAATAAATCATGTTTTATTTTGTTTGACATATTATAAATAAAAACATACGGATTACTACGTAATTTGTTGTACTATAAATTATGTTGTACTACGTAGCTCTCTATTTTATATTTGGTTATAAATAGGGCCACCAGGACAATAAAGGAGGAGAGCCAGAAATTCGAAATTGTGATCCATCATACACATGCTCTCTGTTTTACACTTTAGGTCAAGACTTCATTAGTAAGTTGCTATACTCCTTAATTTATGCACAATACGTACATTAATAGTAGTATCTTAATTATTGCTTCTTTTAGGAAAGAACTTACGTTACTCCTTAATTTTTGGTGTTAGCAACTTAGCACCCGGTTCACCCTTATGGCTAATCCGGATTCGGGGCGAGTTTTGGGTGGATAGGTTTAAGTCCCCTCCCAATTGTTGTTGCGGGAGATCGAACGCAGGTCCTCCCTACCAAGTTCAGCTCCAATCACCAATGAACTAAGAAACAATTGGTTACTTTAATTTACTTTACTCCTTAATAACATTAATAGTAAATCGTTTTTAACTGGACGTTTTACAGGATACAATCCAAACCTATAAAGATAAATATGAATGATCGATCATCTGATACTAAGTTTCTCCGATCCACATCTTTTAATTTAATTAATCATCCTCCTCGTATGATATCGTACATGTTATTCCATACGAAAATGTTTGTTTGGAATTTGTGGCGTTGAATTTCCAAATAATAATAAAACTATGCTAAATTGGTATCACTGTTTTTTCAGATCTGCGCTTATTTTACGGAGTAGCTAGAAAATAAAAAATTAAACTCATGATGCGATTAATGGATGACTTGAAAATTGGTGAAAACTTAATTAATTAACACAAAAGAGCACCAATTAATTAATTAATTAGTGTGTGGCCCGGGCGTTGCCCCGGGTTTTAACTTTTATTCGGATTTATTTGTTGTAAATATGTGTCCATGTAGATGATGGGTCGTCAATCTCATAGAGTTATGGGGTTACACACAAGATTAGCTGTCGATTAACAACCTTCCCAAGTTGAAACTCCACGCTCTATTACCCTGAGTGCATGTAATATGTTCTATAATTATTCGACCAATTCTCGTTATTACGTTCTTTTACCTGAGTTTTTTTTTTTTTTTGAGGCTTAATCTAGAAAAGTAATAACTGTACATTTATAAATTGAATAATCATTCCCTATTTTTGCATTCACTTCTATTAAATTTGTTATTTATTTTGAAAAGATCATAAATGTTTATATAGAATATATAACACAAGTTGTAGTTGGTTAAGATGGTTGGATGTTGAACTTTTAACAAAGAGGTCTGGTGTTCGATCATTTGCTTACATGTTTTTTGGTTGTCAATGACATGTCATGTGCTGATTAGTGGTGACGTGGCGTAATAAGGAGAGATATACGTAACTCGTATACGTTCTTAAGAACGCCTTTTAATATATTAGTATAGATAATTAAGTAAAGCCATGCACATAATTTTCATTTTACATGTGTGCTATCTGTGCATACTACTGCACCAAGTAGCTAGGCAATCCCTTTTTTATGTTTATCTTTAATAAACTTTATATCTTTTACATTATGGTTCGAGGTTAAAGAATTATACTGTGGGGAAAAAAAATCATTGAATTGCGTACAATAACTCTAATAGGCTTAATCCTATTCATGCAAATCAGGATTAGTCATACCCTTTAATGTTTTACAAGGACTCTTAGTACGTAATTTGTTTTTTTACATAATGTAGGGTTCTTTATTATACTTTATATTTCCTCTATAGACGACATTATATTGTTATTTTACTTGCAATGTGATTGAAATTGATAGAGCTTTGTGATAAAACTTATAAGAACTTGTGAGATATTTCCTTCTCTCTCATGGATCAACTTATAAGAACTTATGAGCCCAAATTTTTGGCTGCATACCTATGCATGCAGAGCTGGGTGCATATGAGGTTTTTTAGACATCGTGAAACAGTTAAAAGTGAACATGATGATAAAAAAAATGAACATGAAAAAAAATATCCTTCTTCATACTTGTCTTTTAATAATTAAGTAATATTAATTAATATATCAGAAACTCTAGTACGTCCGCACAAGTTTAATCACTACGCTACATTTCGGTAGAAAATTATCATTCGGAAAATAAACAAATAAAAAATACGATTTTTTCATGAAATGCCCCTGAGGTTTCACGAAATTCACCAAATACCCCCTGCGTGTTTCAAAATACATAGTATACCCCTATTTTTTTCGTACTGTTCACCAAATACCCCTATTATGACTTTCCGTTAGTCCTCCGTTAAGTCATGTTTATAATTCACCAAATACACCTAATTATAAACCTATTGCACAATATACACCTATTATTAAACTTATTTGCACCAAATACCCAAACTGCTTTTAAATATGCAGAATTTAATTCTAACGGCTAGTTTGCATTTCTAAATTTCCTAGCAATAAAATAGAGCATTTTGTAATAAACTTCTAGCAATAAATCGGGATTATATTCCATAAAAAGCTGATTACATAAGATATAACCATCGTGGACTTCGTCACAATAAAAATAATAATTCTTACAAATTTAGTGTTCTCGTTGAACCAACTGCGTATGTTATCAGTAATTTTATGTTTACATCAAAATCTAAATATGCAGGAAGTTCATTATAAGCACCAAGATTCACCCTCTAAAGAACTCCTGACCCGGTTTATACTTGAACAAAATGTGTGTTCATGTTTGCTACAACAGGTCCAGCACTCAAATGGCGAATCATTCAATACTTAAAAAGTGCCAAGATCTGAAGATGTTAAGGCAGACAGAAAAATAGTGAATATTGACTGTCTCATATAGAGAAGTGTCAGTTTGGGGAGGAATGGCAGGAAAGATAGATAAAGATTGAAGGAATTGAACCGGGTGACACAGAACACACACAAGTGCAGCTCTAATAGCTAGCTGCCTACCAATGACTGACCCGGCAACCCGCACAAGTGCAGCTCTAATAGCTAGCCGCCTAACAAGGAAAGCTAAACCAATGACTAGTTACGTCTTGGAAAAAAGCAGCCTTGCACGATTGGCAGTTGTAGCATAGTGTGTTTGGATCGTTTTCACATCTATTGCAGTCGACATTGTAATTGGAGTAAGATCTGTTCATTGGCTCTACCCAAACTGTTGGACTTGTGTACTCAAAGTTACAATCTTGCGGGGCTTGCAGCAACCAGACTGTCAACAACAAATGAATCTAGCTAAATTGCAGTATGATAGCTAAATGATTATATAGTAAGCCTAAGTTGGATCGTTCTTTCACCCTTTTTATCTCTTCGACTCTCATTAGTCCAGCCAAACAAAACTCTCAACCTCCAGCTTCAATGGCGACAAAACAACAATTCGAAACCCAAAATCCCCAATCACTTTAACTCTAATTCACCATTTCTAATCAAAACTCTCACCTAATCACAAAAGTCACGCAATACAATCTTAATCCCTTATATATATAAAAAAAAAGAGGCATGTTTTCGGCAAATTTAATCACATCTTCTTCCTTAATCACACCCTCAACTTCAACTTCAATACCCCACTTCCTCTCTCCTCGGTTTATTCACACCCTCTCAATCCAATCCCGTGCACCCGATTTCCCGGCAGCTTCCTCCTCTTCATCATCTTCTTCTTCTAATTGGTTTCAAATCCCCGACATTTCTAGACCTCGAGGGAGCGACGCTGTTTCAGGGAGCGATGCGGTTTCAAAAATGAGTATATATATATGTTTAACATCAATTATACATTCCCAATTACATTAAACAAATAACAAATTAAAAACCCCAAATTCGAAATCAAGGGTTTGGCTTGCAAAATCGACTCAAAATTCAACAATTTTGAACGAATTGAAATAGAGACAAATTTGAACGAAATTGTGTAACAGATTGAATTTAAATGGTAAGAAATTACTCTCCCACAAAATTTCTAGGTTCAAAGAGAAAATAGAATTTCTGGGTTCATGACGATGATATCGACGATCGACGATGATGATGATATGAGGAAGATAGTGCACTGGGTTTTGGGAGAAATAGAGTTATGATGATATGAGGAAGAGAGTGCAAAATCTCAGAAGAATTGTGCAAGTTTGTTCCATTGAAATCATTAAGAAGAAGAAGAGGAAGAGAGAAATGATGGCAGACGTGTTGAACAACAAAGAGGGGAGGAGATAGAAGAAGAATAAGAAGAGAGAAAATAACTTTTTTTTTTTTAAGAAATAGTTAAATGTGAATAATGGGTGAGTAAGGGTATAAAGGTAAAGTAATGCTAACGGAGCACTAACGGCCGTTAAGTCTAGGGGTATTTGGTGCACTTTAAGTTTAAATAGGGGTATACTATGTATTTTCAAACACGCAGGGGTATTTGGTGAATTTCGTGAAACCTCAGGGGCATTTCATGAAAAAACCGTAAAAAATATGAACATTTATGAATCTTTTTCTTCTTCTATGTGTTCCTCTTTCCTCTATGTTTCTCTCTCTTTTCAGCAACTTTTCTCCATCTTAATAGTTCTTATTTGCCTTCCTCGTCGATAAATTTTCTACCACCAATTGCAAAGGGATTGAGTTCACCAACTTCTCCTCCACCTCTTCTTCGACTCTGTCTTTTTTCCTCGTTAAATTCTGAAAATTGAACATAGAACCTTTTTTAATTAAAAATGAACTTGACAAGATATCAAACATAGTATGAACATTAAATTTCTAAAACTGAACATTGAGTTTTAAAAATTGACATAACTAGGAATAATAAGTGATTTTTTTAGAAACTAAAAAAAAAACCTATTACTGATTTAAACACATTTACTCCAGAATTGAGTATTAAATATTTTAACAGTAATTCAAATTTACAAACCCATAAATCGAACATACATATATCCTTATTAATGAACATGAGACTTTAGAAACTGAACATCACACAAAATTATTGAACATATAGTAATTTTATAAGTTGAATTTAGTTGAACATGATTCTGTAAGTTGAACATAAGACTTGAGAAACTGAACATCACACAAAAGTGTTCTTATTTATGAACATATCATAGTTTAGTAAGTTGAATTTAGTTGAACATGATTCTTTATAAGTTGAACATGAGACTTTAGAAACTGAACATCACACAAAAGTGTTCTGAACATCACACAAAAGTGTTCTTATTTATGAACATCATATTTTAGAAGTTGAACATGATGAACTATAAACTGAACATGACAGTATTTAGACATCGCTACTTTTGATCTTTCAGTAAAGAGAACATGAATGTGTACATAATTCTTTATAAATTTGAATATGACATGTAAGAAACTGAAAATCGCCCGAAACTATTGAACATATATTAGTTTTTTTAAAAAAAATAAATTAGTTTTCCGCATTCCAATCAACTAACCAAAATCTCGCAACAAGGAAACGATTCCAAAAGATTAAGAAGCAAATATATTAACTACTCTCTTTTATACAAGGAGGTGGCAAATATATGAACATTATTCTAATATAAGTTGAACATAAGAATTGAGAAACTGAACATGACACACAAGTGTTCTTATTTATGAACATATCATAGTTTTATAAGTTGAATATGGTTCTTTATATGTTGAACATGAAACTTGAGAAACTGAACATCACACAAAAGTGTTCTTATTTGTGAACCTCATCTTTTATAAATTGAACATGGTAAATTATAAACTGAACATGACAATATTTAGACAACGCCACTTTTGATCTTTTAGTAAAGAATAATGAACATATGCTAATTACTGTTATTGCTTGTCTTTCAGTTGAATATGATTTTGTACATAATTCTTTATAAGTTGAACATGAGACTTGAAAAACTGAACATCATACAAAAGTGTTGAACATATATTAATTTTTTAAGTTAAAGTTAGTTGAACATCATTTTATTTAAGTTGAACATAAAAGTTGAGAAACTGAACATCACACAAAAGTATTGAAAATATTATAGTTTTATTAGTTGAATTTAGTTGGACATGATTCTTCATAGGTTGAATAAGAGAGTTGAAAAATTGAACATCACTCAACAGTGTTATTATTAATTTCATCAACAATATTGATTTGAACATCTATAGTTACAATTTAAACATGACAAATTCAATCTAGAAACAATCGAACACCAAACCACAACAAAATAGTACAAAAATTCCTTAAAAAAAAGCAACAAAATCAAATGTAACAGTGGAAACATCAAAATCCCAAAAAATCGGCAAAAATCAAAATCCTAAATTAGCAAAATGTAAACAATTAACCATAAACAAAGCAGATCTATCAAAAATAACATCCAAACTACAAAATTTTACACAACAAAATATAGCAAAAGAGAGTTACCTTTAAAAAAACTTCTCCGAAAACGATGATGAAACCCGAAATTATGGTTGATAAAAGAGAAAGTTAACCTCTTAATCAACAACAATGGCAGATAGATGAAAATAATTAACCTTCAAAAACCTAACAACCCTAATTTTCAATATTTTTCGATGGCATCTCGTCGGCAGCGGTGGCATTAGCAATTCTAATGGCGTTAGCGGCGGAAGGAAAGAGCGGAGTATCGATGTTCGGCAGCCGAGAACGTCGAGCGTCGTTGAGGAAGTGGCGATTCGATTGGGAGGAGGCGCAACCGTTAAATCGAAGCTAGGGTTTGATGAGAGAGAAAAATGGGTTTTGATGAGAGAGAAAATGGTGAGAGGTTAGAGGAGAGAGAAAAATGAGTATGTTATAATGGAGGGGTCGTTTTAGCTCATATGCAGCTAGAGATAGCTGCATAGCTATGCAGCTATTAATTATTAAACTTGTGAGCTCATACTAGAGTTTCTAGTTTGGTTTATTGTTTGGCCTATTTCATCAAATTGTTTAGTTTAGGCTCGTCTGACTCTAAATCAACATCCGTTTTATAAAGTCTGTTTGACCGACCAGAATCATTTCAATTTCCTTTTAAAAAAAAATTAAAAAAGAATTGAAGTAGGGTGTCTTGGTCTTGGGGCTACCCAAATGGCCAAATAGAAACACCACGTTGTGCGTGATGTATTAATTTTTTGATCCCCCATATTACATGTACGTGTCAACCTCAAACTTTCCATTTTGAAAATAAGACTATTTTTATTCCAAATTAAGCCGGACTAACCTTTATTTTTCTGGTGATAGGAAGACAAAGTTCTAACTTCCAACCATTTTAGAATTCATATATGAAGTATAGAGTATATATTTAAATTTATTATACCGTGTAATTTCAAGGAAGCTATACTAATTGTTTTAAAACCTAGAGATGATTGTACCACTTAATTTTAAGATGGAACCTCATTTAAACTTATAAATAACGTGAACTTATGTCCGTTAATTAATTTTTGAATCAACTTTGTGCCTCAAAAATGTGTTTTTATGTACAAACTTCTATACATCAACATCCATTACTATTTTAGAATTACTCCATTCATCCCAGATTAGGTTTTACAGTTTTCTTTCATCTGTCCAAAATTAGTTTTTACACTTCTATGTTGGGAAAGGCCCCACAAATATTGTATTACATCTCTCTTTCCTCTACCATAAAATAAGGGTCTCACTCTCTCACATTGCATTAAAATAAACACTCCACTATCTACATCAATAAAATAATACATCAATATCTACTTTTCATCTATTTTTCTAATAAAATAATATTCGGCAACTTTTGTGTAAGACCGTCTTACCGAAAATACCACTTTGATTGCTCAATCGATTGGTTAATTTCTTAACTAATTAGTTCCAACGCTTAACTAATTAATTCCATTGTTTAACTAATTGGTTCAATTGCTTAACTATTTAGTTTTAGTGCTTAACTAATTTGTTACATTGCGTAACTTATATGACACCAAGAGGTCTTTGTAAATAATATTTAATAACCAAACAACAAGTTATAATATTTGTAAGACCGCCTTATATAAAAATTTATAAATAATATTTGATAACCAAACAATAAGTTGTCTCTTGAAACTATATGCAACGATAAGTGCCAAAATTAATGTGGAACGAAGGGATTAGTAATAACATGTTAATAACTTAGAATATTACGTATAAACTCATTATTATTACCACGAATTTGAGATATCCATATGGTCATCTAACATGTTAATTAGGAACTAATTAGAAAGACAAGAGAAAAACAAAAAAAAGCAAAGGCTTTTATAAAAAAAACTCACAATCATGTCAAATACATAACAAAAATCAACAAGTAAGGGCCCACAATATTGGAATGAAAGCAAAATGGCTCCCAACCCATCCATCATCTTCTTGTTGGTTGCGGTTGTTGCGGGTAGAGGAAAAAAAAAAAGATAATTGGAACTTTATAATTGGCCTTTTATCAAGATATCATAAGGTTGCTAGTCACCGTTACGATAGTGGCCTGCGTCCTACATTCTTGTTTACATAACGTCCTCGCCTCTCTTTTTATTTTTGGGGGTCCTATCTCTCCACATATACATACACTCTCTTCTTTGTTTTTTTGTGGTGGCAAACATCTGAGCATGTTAGCTCTGTATGATTACTCCTTCCGTCCTGAAACACTATTCATATAATTTATTTTGACCCTGTTTTATTTCTAGTATATGAAAGCAAACGTTAGTATATAATATATTGTTGTCTTCATCTTAATATAATGATGTCTTGGCCTAGTGGTTAAAACTGAGGGCTTGTGTACAATAGGTCTCTGGTTCGAATCCCCCCGCCCCCATTTGTAATTAACTCCGTCGCTAAAGGCCAATAATCGTTGATTAATGACGGAATTTCCTGTCGCGAACCCGTCATAAAAGGGGGCTTAATGGAAAATCCCGTCGTTAACCCGTCGTAAAAGACATTTGCGACGGTTGTTCCCGTCTTTGCTTGGTTGTTAGCCCCATCACAAAAGGCTTTTGCGACGGGATTTTTGACCCGTCGTAATTAGGTTGTCATTAAGGATACAAATTCTTGTAGTGTTCATAATTTTTTTTTAATATTACGTACTTCCTCCGTTCTTTTTTAAATGACACAATTTTTTAGACACGTTTGCCAACGCACGATTTCAAACATTAATATCTCTAATTATGGATAAGAGAAAATTACAAAAAATTGATATTTAAAAAATATTTATCGTGACGAATCTAATAAGACCCTACACGACTATGTTCTTTCTTAAGTATAAACCACAAAATGAAGTCAAAGGAGCTTGTGTGAATAGTGTCCAAAACTCAATTGTGTCATGTAAATAAGAACAGAGGAAGTATATAGTTAAAGATATTGATAGTCAAAATTGTGTATCGACAAGCGTGTCTAATTAACGGGGTGCGAGTGTTCCGGGAGAGAGTATATACATCTTAGTGCAATTTCTTTTAACCACTTGAAGTTTTTATAAGTTTTTGTTTTTCCAACAACTAATTTGTTAAATGTTTAACTTTACGACGCAGTAGTATTTATCACATGCTAAGAAGTCTAATATGTGTGACGGGTCGTCTAACATATACTCCCTTCGACCGTCCCTACAATATTTCCCCAATTATTTTTAGTCACTTTAGTAAATATTGAGTATATTCAAAATTAATTTGGGGAAGTAAGTTTATCTTTTAATTAGATTAAATAATATTATGTGAGAAAATATACTTTTGACCATAAACTAAATAAGATATAGGGCAAACACATATAATTATATAACCATATATGTATAATATGTCGTCCACGTGGGGCAATCTTTTAGAAATGAAAAAAGTTTTATTTTTGTACTACTGCATACGTATTTAACTAGTTGGAGTGGTGTAGAGTAGAACCGTCAAAACATGTCATCGAGTCGAGTTCGCGTCGGTCATCTCGAGTCTCGGATCATGATCAGGTCGAGTCGTGTCGTGTCACTTTATCACTCAGATGCAGGTCGGGTTCAGTCGGGTTGGATTCCGACCGGGTAATGTCAGTTTTTTTTTTCCCAATTTCGGTTACAAGTCGGGTTCGGATCGAGTCATGTTCGGGTCGGGTTCAATTTCAGGGGTGGGTCTTATATAGTCGGGTTTGAATTAGGTTTGTAGCAGCTAATCTCGGGTTTGGGGTCAAGTTCGGATTGGATAATTTCCGAGTCTGTTAAAAGTCAGGATTTACTCTCGGACACGGGTCGATAACGGATTTGGTCATCTCAAAATATTCAACCATAAACTATTTACTCCACAGGTCGAGTCACTAACAGATTATATGGTAAAAATCGGGTTAAGGTCATTGTCGGGTCGGGTATCGAATCGTGTTCGGATCATTGTTCGGTTATCGGTCATCTTTTCGTCGGGTATCGGGTTCGGGTCACACAACATCGGGTTAAAATCGGTTAACGATTTTTTCGAGTCGGGTACATGTCAGATTTCAGATTATCTGTTTTACCAAAATTTCGGGTCATTATCAATTACGGATTTGATCGATTCAGGTCGGGTCAATATTTGACAGAGCCCTAGTGTAGAGTGAAGAGTGTGAAGCGTTTGGTGTTGATTGCCCTTTCTGTATGGAATTGAAGTCCACTAGCAAAGAAGAAAAATGTATGGAAAACATCTTCTTCATTGGTGCAGTGTTGAACTGTTCATGCATGTTTCACATTCCTTTTCATCACCTCATCTCTTAATCTCGTATACGAATATAAAACTTGTACTCGACGTACTTTTGCTACTCCGTATATTTTACTCCGATACCATAAGGAGTACTCTACGAGTACGAAATTACGAAGTACGGAGTACTCCCTCCATCCCGGAATACTTGACCTGTTTTTCTTATCGGGTCGTCCCTTAATACTTGACCTGTTTCTAAAAATGGAAATATTTTAACAATATTATATTATTTCTCATTCCACCCTTATTAACCCACCTACCCCCTACTCCATACAAAAAATAATTAAAAATTCAACCCCTACTCTCCCCCAACCCCACTTCTTAACCCACCTCCCACTAACTACATTAAAATAATACCCCACTATCAACTACTATCTATTAAATTAAATAAGTCAATTCAAGTCCCTTAAACTTTGTGCCGGTCAAATCGGGTCGAGTATTCCGGGACGGAGGGAGTAATATTTTATGAATAGTTTTATTAGTTATCTGTTTAATAATTGCTTGAATTTGTGACAAAAAGTTATAGATCACTGCTTGAATATGTAGTTTGATACTCGTCGTTTTATTAGTAATTTAGAGTGACGAAAAGTTATAGATATTTGCTTGAATTTGTTTAATTTTATTTGGCTATTTGTGTTGATATACGTGATTTCCAAGATTAGGAGATAGTGGGAAGAACAAAGCATTTCAAAAATGGAAAAATGAGAATGAAAGGGCGGCAGCCACACCACGTACGTGATAAGTTGATAGATGATAATCACAACCACTTACAGAATACCATCTCCGTTTCAAAATGATCTTTACACTTTGCGTTTCGGTCCGTTTCATAATGTTCTTTACACTTTGTTTTATTTTATTCCTTGATATGAAAATTTACTACCTTACCATTTTTATCCCACACTAGTTACAATTTTCCATTCACTTTCTCTTAATTTATTCATTTTTTTCCCAGCTTACATCATCCACCTTTCTACACATGTCTCTTACTTTATCTATATTTTATTATATTCAACCAATATTTCCATTTTTGTCTTAATATTTGTGCAAATAGTAACCTTAAAGATCTTTATAAAATGGAGGTAGTATATATATATCAAGCAAATTAGCTAACATTGAATATTTTTATACATTGGTTTGCAATTAAAAATCAGTACGGAGTACCAAAATATTGTTTACTTAAATACAGAGTACATAATAATGAATTATTAGAGACGGATTTGGAGACAGATACAATAAGCATCTCAAACTTGACATGAATCACTAAAATTTTGTCTCTAAGCAATAGTTGATGAGATGGAATTTTATACGACGTTCTAAAAATTCCGTCTCAAATTTTTTGAGACGATTTCTAAAGGAACGTCTTATTTCCGTCTCAAACCCGTCTCTAATTATCATTTTGAGACGGAATTAGACTAGATAGAGACTTAATTATATACTCAAGAGAAGAAGATTATGACCACAATCATACGTTCGACAAAGTTTCATCCTAAAATCAATTGGGTTTAATTAATTGTATTCTATACCTCATGCTAACATTGTCCTTTTTAACAAATATACTAATATGCACATAATCTAAAATTTTGGATGGACTATGGTTGACAAATTATTGAGTGGAATCTGGTTTTATTTTATGTGTACTAACCTAGGATTGTTTATATATCATTTATATTATATTCATTAAATGCATATACGAGCTAAGGCATTTCCTAGTGTAAATAACTAGTGAGTTGGTTAATATATAATGGACTTTATATTATAATAATATTAAAATATTGGTGTAGCAACCTTTTCCCATATAAATATTAGACCTTTGTATGCCCCAGTTCGGGTACCACAAAGGTTGACATTAATCATTTCTATCTCTCCCGTAGCAATAGTTTTGTCTCCCTTTTCTCTCTCTCTTTCTTAATCCACCTCTGATACTCTAATAATCTTAATTATCAAAAAAATTCAAAACAAATCTCAATATTCTTCTTAATTAGCTAGCTTTCTCATGATCAGATCCTTAATTAATTATTATTAATTAAGTGTAAACAAAAATGAATATATCTGTAAACGGGCAATCTAGGGTACCTCCTGGTTTCCGATTTCATCCAACGGAAGAAGAGCTTTTGCAATACTATCTTCAAAAGAAGGTTGCTAATGAGAAGATTGATTTGGATGTCATTCTTGAAGTTGATCTAAACAAGCTTGAACCTTGGGATATTCAAGGTACATACATTAACATTAACAGTAATTTAATTATCTGCGTATATTTTTTCTATCTTTTTGCGCAGTATTATGAAATATAACTATTTACTCCGTACAAGATGTTTATAATTAGTTTAAATTGGTAAAGAACACGTACAACTACTGTTGTAGAGTAGTTGTACGTGTTTGTCTATACCGGAAAAAGATAGAAAATAATTGCGTTGGTTGTTGTTGTTGTTGTTGTTGTTGTTGTTTACAGAAAGATGCAAGATAGGAAGCACACCACAGAATGATTGGTACTTCTTTAGTCACAAAGATAAGAAGTACCCAACAGGGACAAGAACAAACCGGGCCACGGCAGCCGGGTTTTGGAAGGCCACCGGGCGGGATAAGGTTATCTATAGCAACTCGAAGAGGATTGGGATGAGGAAGACACTAGTTTTCTACAAAGGAAGAGCTCCTCATGGTCAGAAATCTGATTGGATTATGCATGAATATCGACTTGATGAAATCACCAACATCAACAACAATAATAATATAAATGACACTCATCATGTAAGATTATTTATTTTACTATTTTTAGTTTTATTTCTTTCTTAATTTGATTTGAATGAATGGAATTGAAGTTACTTGAATATGTAGTACGTACGGACAAAGAATGAACCACAACCTAGTTTCTCTTATTAGAAACTGCTGATTGGTTCACTTTTATTCTGTGTGCCTAAATACTTACACCATTTGGAGTTTCACACTTAATTACCTATATTCATAATATATATTATTTCTCTTAGTAAAAAATATTAATTTTGTATCTTGAATTAATATATACGAAGTATATTTTTTGAATCGGATTTAGCAAGATATTATATGACTATATTTTTCTTTTTGTTTAAATAAAAATATGGTCAAAGTTCAAACGAGAACATGATGTAAATAGATATCATATCAAGTTATTTCTTTCTAATCTAATGTTTGATGATCTCATTAGAAATAATCATATCAAAAGTTTACAAAAAATTCCATTTATACTTATTTTGCAAGAATTTAACGAGCAAAAAGTACTAGTACGTGTCTAGCTATTTTTGAATTACACAAATCTCGATCTTTTTGTTTATAAGAAGAGTTTTTCATTACAACCTTAGACTTTCTGGGAGAATTATTTATATTAACTTAGACAACTTTACCTTTTATGCAATATCGACTTGTAATATGTAGACCTGAGAATTTTACCTTTCTATGTTGTATCAACTTGCACTATATCGATCTGAGAAGTTTATCTTTTTATGTTGTATCAGCTTGCACTACATCGACTTGATAATTTTACCTTTTTATGTTTTGTATCAACTTGCACTATATATATCGACTTGAGAATTTCACCTTTTGTCACAACCTGGTGCTATATCGATGTGAGAATTTACCGTTTTTACTCCCTTCGCCTCATATTATTTCCCCCTGTTGGACCAACATGGTTTTCACAAAATCTGGTAAAATGGGCAAGTAAAATGAGACAGAGGGAGTATTAAAAAAATGTCAACATGGTTAGTCAATGTATTATAATCTAATCCAATTATTTTTTTCAGTGCATGAAGGTTACAAGTGTGAGATCAAGTGGAGGAGATTTAGTACAAGAAGAAGGATGGGTGGTTTGTAGAGTTTTCAAGAAGAAAAACCACCTCAAAACCCTAGAAATTAATCCCATTAATAAGACATCTTCCATTTCATTAGAGTCTCACTCATCATCAATAAGCATGCTTGATTCACCTTGTGATCATCTTCATCATCTCGGTCACGATCGCGATCGCGATCACGATCACGATCACGACGATCAAGGGGCATTAGAGCAAATATTTCAAATTATGGGGGCCAAATCTCAAAACAACAACAACAACAACATTACAACAAAATCATCCTCCCAAAACCAATTTGAAAGGTACATGAAACTCCCAAACCTTGAAAGCCCAAACAATAATAATAGTAGCACCCTACTAGTAGCTAGCTACTACCAGACGGAAAACGACCTCGTTTCGATGGCCAAAACCGAGACGACGGATCCCAACAACCACGACACGGTGTTCAACACGGAGGCCGCCGGACTAATGAGTGATTGGGCCACCCTAGACAGGCTTGTTGCAACACACTTAAATAGTACTCAAACTACCACTACAGATACAATAATGCATTATCATGAGCATGATCATGATCCATTACCACCGTTGAGATCATCATCATCAACATCATCATCAGGCGATCACAAGATATACCACACCACACTGGATAATGAGAATGAGATGATTGATCATCTGTGGAGTTTCGCTACTACAGCAAGAACAACATCACCATCAATTTCGTTGGGGATTGACCCATTATGCCACGTGTCGGACAATGGTATATAACAGAAATAAAAACGAGTGATTATAAAACATTGTTAATGATCAACGGCGGTCTCCAAGGAATGAATAAGCTAAGTAATAATAGTATTATTGTTAAATATGATTGCGTTAGTTGTTAAAGTCATAAAAGGTTATCATAAAAGTAATTATTATGGGGTTTTACTTACACTTTTTCAATATACACACACCAATAATAAAGTGACGTCGTTTTAGTTCGTTGTATAAATCATTTGTAAGATAAGGTGAGGATGATCAATTGATCATATACGGAGTACTATATATGAAGAGAACAAAGTATATTATTTGAATTCATACATTCATAAAATATAATTATGTTGTCTTCCATTAATTTGTTTATTGATGTTTCTGTAGCTACAGCATAGTAGCATAAATTCATAAAAGATGAAACTTTGTACGGTATATCTAAAAGTTTCATACATTGAGACATTGACGTACTTCTGACGTGGGGGTTGTCAATTTGTCATTGATCGATCATATAGACAGGATATATAAACTGATGCATGTAAACACAAATTTTAAATCCGTAAATACAAATTCTAAAGAAATGTGAACAAAATATAATCTTTATTGATTTTTAAGATTTGGATTTGACTTGATTTGCGAACTAATTTGATGTTGTTCGTGGATTGATTAA